>NC_142949.1:5071306-5076306 GCF_046866305.1 Octopus bimaculoides
ACTACTAGTACTACTACTACTGCTACTACTACAACTACTACTACTACTACTACTCCGAGGAGTGTGGAATCTAGAATCGATAATGTTCTCACTCTGTTGATGGACGTGAAATGATATTTTACGTTCGATGTGGATAGCAGTTGGCACTTAACAGATTTTTATCGCATTAGAAGTTCTGCATGGTTGCATCTTCTCTGTCTGCTCTCTTACCGATATGTACTGGTGCTCTTCTTGTTCGTGTTCACCTTCTTCTCCTTCATCTTCTTCATCTTCTTCATTTTCTTCGACTTCTTCTTGAGGCTGGCGATTAAGACCATCGTGATGAACATGATGATGATGTTGGCGATGATGATGATGATGATGAGGAGGAGGAGGAGGATGATGATGATGATGATGATGGTCAGGATGGTGATGATGGTGATGATGATGATGATGATGATGACGGTGATGATAATGATGGCGATGAGGATGGTGATGATGGTGGTGATGATGAGCTTGATGATGATGATGATGATGATGATGATGACGACGATGATTATTGATGATGATAAAGATGATGATGATGATAAAGATGATGATGATGGCGATGATGAGTGATTATGATAAAGTTGATGATGATGATAAAGATGATGATGATGATGATGATGATATTTTGGTTGTTGATATTTGGAGTTGCAGCGCTTGTTGTTGTTGTTGTGGTTGTTGTTGTTGCTGAAGTTTTTGGTGTAGGTTTTCACGTGCTAACTTCGAATTGATGTTATAGATTTCGACGTTGCTCTGGTTATGTTGTTGGTCTTAGTCTTGTTTTTGCACTTGTCTAAGTTGTTGATGATACGTTTTTATATATATATATTTCATTGTTATTTAACTTGTTCTTATTGTCGTTCTTGGCGTAGTTTTGGTTTTTGTTGTTGTGGTTGTTCTTCACCTTCATCATCATCATCATCATCCTCATCACCATATGCATCATCTTCTTCTTCTTGATAATATCCGAATTTCATTTCTTGTTTTTCATCTTTTTTTGAAGAATTTCTTGACCTTTTTACGTTATAACCGCCATGTTGAATATATTCTTCTTACATTAACCTTTCTTTCTATTTTTTTCCTTCATTTTGCTTTTCATCGAGTTTATTCCTTATTTGGTTTTGTCTCTTATTGTTGTTGCTGTCAGAACTGCTTGTGCAGTCTAGCACATCGATGTTACATAGCTGTTAGCGCGTCGTACAAAATGTTGGACGGTATTGCTTCCTGCTCTCACGTTATTAGATCAAATCCCGCCAAGGTCAAATTTACCATTCCTCCTCTCAGTGCGGGGTCGATAAAATAATTTACCAGTCATTTACTGAGTCGACATATTCCATTTGACCCCACCCCCACTTATTATTGCTGGTATTGTGCCAAAATTTGAAACAAAAGCGAAAAAGAATAACAAAGGCGCAGGAGCGGCTGTGTGGTACGAAGCTTGCTCCCAACTGAATGGTTCCGGGTTCAGTCCCATTGATTGACATCTTGGACAAATGTCTTGTACTATAGTTTCAGGACGACCAAAGGCTTGTGAGTGGATTTGGTAGAAGGAAACTAAGGACAAGCTCGTCGTATATATATATATATATATATATATATATATATATATATATATATATATATATATATATATATATATATATTTATATGCATATGTGTGTGTGTGTGTCTTTTTGTCTGTGTTTTCACCCCCCCCCCCCCCCATCAGCGCTTGAGGACCGGTGATGTTGTCTTTACGTCCCCGTAGGTTAGTGGTTCGGCAAAAGAGACATACAGAATAATTACTAGGCTTTAAAAAAAAAACTGGGGTCGATTTTTTCGACTAAAACCCTTCAAGTCGGTACCCCAGCATGGCCGCAGTCAATCGACTGAAACAAGTAAAAGAATAAAAGAATTACCGCTGGTGTCGTCCTTTCTTTGTTAATACCTTTTCGTCCATGTTTCAGTTGGGGGAGGTCTTATGATTAAAACTATTTCATCCATGACAATTCTGTCTGTTTTGCTATATCCAAGGCGACATTATCCATCGTACCGTTTCCTTATCTAAGAGAGCAAGCGAAAATATACATTAAAAGACATATAGTCACTATTTCTAGCAATTCAAATGCACGCATGAATCCTTTGTCATCGTTGTTGATGTTTAGCGCATGACCACCCCCGGTTTACTGGGAGTAAGATCAAAGCTATGCCATTCGTGACTATGTGGAGCTGTGTGGCTTAGTGGTTAGGGTTTTGGACTCGAGATAGTAAGATTGTAGTTTCGATTCATGGACTGGTTGACGCGTTGTGTTTTTGAGCAAAACCCTTCATTTCACGTCGCTCCAGTTTCATTCAGCTGGCAAAAATGAGTAACCCTACAACGGACCGGCGTTCCATCTACGAAGGGAATTTATACGCCATGAAAACCGGGAAACCAGTCATTATAAATCAGCTTGAAACGAGGAGGTAACTTTTTATCTTTGAGTCCTGATCATTCCATTTATTTCCTATGCTCTAGAAACCCAAGGCCACGTGGACAAATGTTAAGGGTTTTTTCTATGGTTGGGAGTTTACGATTTAGAAGTGATATGGCTGCTATTTTTGTTAGGTTTTAATGGGGTTGGCAGAATCATTAGAGCATTGGACAGCAATGTTTTTCATATTTCCTCCGGCTCTCTACGATCCGATTTCAGATTCTACCAACTAAAAGTTGGCCTTTATTTCTTTCGGAGTCTATGAAATAAAAGACCAATCAATCATTGAGATCGATAGTTCTAGTTGGATTGAAGATTGATTAGTCTGTTGGATGAATGATTGATTGATTGGTTGGTCGGTTGATTGATTGTTCAGTTAATCGTTTGCTTGTCTGATTACTTGGTCAGTTAGGTGATTAGCTGATTGGATAGTATTGGTTGGTTGATTGCTTAGTTAATTCGTATTTCCTTCGTTCCTAGCACGGCTGGAATTTCAAAGCGCCGCGCTATATTCTGTCGTTGAATATAAAAGCGTGATGAATCATTTTGTTTAACTTTAATATCTTCACATTTTAGGTGTTCCCTCTCTGGATTGCCAAAAATTTCGACCAATTACAACATTGATATTTTCAAAAAATAGAAAAAAATATCTGTCTGCCTGTCTACTTATCTATCTACCTATCAATCTTTCTTTCTATCTATCTATCTATCAATCTATCTATCTTCTTATCTATCTACTTATTATCTAGGTATATATGTTTTTTATGTATCTATTTATCTCTCTATTTGAATACTTATGTACTTACGTATCTATCTATCTTTCTATCTATCTATCTATCTATATATATATATATATATATATATATATATATATATATATATATATATATATATATATATATACCTATCCAGCTATCCATCTGTATATCTATCTATCCATCTATCCATCTATCTGTCTATCTATCTATATATTCATCCCTCTATCTGTCTTATCTATCTAGCTAACAATCCGTGTGTCTATCTATCTAATCGTTCTACTTTTCTTTCTCCTATATCTCTTTCATTTCTACTCGTTTTCCTTTTCTTAATTTTGACTTTGTTTCAATCGCTTCCTTTAACTCTCTTTCTTTCTCCCATTGTCTCTCTCTCTCCCTCTCTCTATCTTCTCTTTCCCCATCTCTTTCTCTCTGTATTTCTCCCCTTCTCTTTCCTATCCGTTCTATTCAACCCCACCCGACCCCATCCCCTGTGTCTCTCTCTCTATTATCACTTGTGAAAATAAATCGTTATATCGAACAGTGGCAGTAACGTCATCAACCCAGTTCCAAATAGTTGTAAACACTTACAACCCACATATCCACCTTTCCATTGACGAAACTAAACGGTGAAAAGTAGAGCGACAGCGACGAAGAGAGACACATGCAGAGAGAAAGAGAGAGAAAGGAACTAAGTAAAAGATAGAGGAAGAGTAATTACAATAATTATCTCCCCTCATCACACTCTCCTTCTTATGTTCTAATAATCACACACAAGGTCATACGAGTGCACCTTTAATAGGCACGTGCAAGCACATATTACACATGCACATACACATACACACACATATCTATCAATTATTTATTTATTTTAAACTTGTCACTTTTACCTTTAAATCAATGTCTGTATATATCAGAAACTTACGTAGAAAACGCTGTTATTTTCCGCTGTTTTCTGTTGCAATTCTTGGTAGATTGTTTTTTTTTTGGGGGGGGGGGGTTCTATAAGCTAATACCCTCCCACAAAAAAAAAGAATAAAAACAAAGATAATCTTCTCACTGTTCAGTCTGTTGAAAGAACGCAAGGAAAATATCCGTTCAACAATTTTTCCATGCTTTTCGACAAGTTTGCAAAACGAACCAAACCGAAATAAAAGGTCTAGACTTGAGAGCAAATTTCACAATCGATACCGCGCTTCCATTTTATGGCGCGCGCGCACACACACACACACATATAGATATATGCATACATACATACACACACACACACACACATATATATATGTATATACGTATATATATATATATATATATATACATGTGTGTGTATGTAAATATTTATATACGAATACATGCATGTGTCTATATAAATATATATATATACACACACACACATATATATATATATATATGGTGCAGTTTTCGTTGCCATAGTGTTGTCACTAGTTCTAGTTGTGGCTTGTATTTTCATTTTATTTTCACTTTAATTTATTTATTTCGTCTTTTTTTTGTCTTTTTTTATCTTTAGTCTTTTGATGCAAGAGTAAATAAAATGAGTTTTGTCGTACAAAAAGTTTGAATTGTATTTATTTTTTACTATTTACCTATTATTTCACTTTTTTTGTTTTTGTTAAGTGTTTATGTGAAGTTACAATTCAATATTCGGTATGTTTTGTTTTTTGTGCATCTTTGTCTTTGTTGCTTTTGCTGTTGTTTTATTTTTCATGTTTGCCACAGAAATCGGCAGACAGCGAAATTGAACCAGGAA
>NC_142949.1:5093806-5098806 GCF_046866305.1 Octopus bimaculoides
TCTCCTTGTGTTTCTTTGAGTACTCTGAATCCCAAGCGTTGACTCGCCCTGGATTCTAGCAGAGGAAAGGTAATCGAAGGATGGATAGGCGTTTGATCATTTCGAATTCAGATAAAGTTACACCACCTGGTGTTTGTCGTATTAGCTGAAATGCGCCGGCCGGATGTTGATCGAATCAGTCGAGGCTGTTCGATTTCAGTTTTAATAACTTAGTAATCATTTCATTGATTTATCATTTGACAATACGCATGTAATCGTGTTTGCTAAGATGTGGTTTAGACTTTATGCCTGAAAATATAAGCGTTCTATTTCAAATATTTCTACACACCAAATTTCTCTTCATCATGCGATTGTGGATTGATTTGCGCACGAAGTAACGGGTAAGTATAGGTTACTACTCTTTTTACTATTTTACTTGTTCCAGTCATGTGACTGCGGTCATGCTGGGGCACCGCCTTTGGTCGAGCAAATCGACCCCAGGACTTATTCTTTGTAAGCCTAATACTTATTCTATCGGTTTCTTTTTGCCGAACCGCTACGTTATGAGGACGTAAACACACCAGCATCGTTTGTCAAGCGATGGTGGGGGGACAAACATAGACACACAAACACACACACATATATATATATATATATATATATATATATATATATACATATATACGGCGGGCTTCTTTCTGTTTCCGGCTACCAATTTTACTCACAAGGCTTTGGTCGGCCCGAGGCTATAGTAGAAGACACTTGCCCAAGGTGCCACGCAGTGGGACTGAACCTGGAACCATGTGGTTGGTAAGCAAGCTACTCACCACACAGCCACTCCTGCGCCCAGCTAAAATTAGTTCTTCTTTTGTATATCGAATTGCTTTTAAAACTAATGACTGGTTATGCATGGCATATAACAGTTTTATATGGCCATAGTGTGATGTTCTAGCTTGATGTAATCATGTTAGCATAATTTGTTTTCTCTAAACAAATATTCATTAGTATTATTGTGTTGAGTCAAATATTCTGCCATGCGTTGGTAACTTATTCGCTTTGTTGTTCAAAACGTCAATGTTTGGCCACTGGTTCCGCAAGCTGACCTTTGCTTAACCACTACTTCTGCTCGTTAGGAATTGCGGAAAAATATCTCCCTCAGATAATTACTTGTTCCGATCCGTGCCTAACTTCTTGCGCTCGGGTCCCTTCATTAACAAAGGGGAGGTAGAAGCTTCAGTGAAGCGGTCCCGCGCCCGCAAGGACAAGAACTGATATCAACGTGGGATCAAAGAAGCGGAAGAGAGGTGGCTCCAAAGGGGATGAAACGAAGGATTCTATATTCCAATGCTAGGCTGCATCTTTTGTAACTTTTAAATCATCACAATATTTAAGAATAATTGGGGTTGCCGAAAAGCGGTAGAAACGTGAAGGTTTAGAACACCGAGCAAAATTTCCTTGCGGGTTGTTTTTTGGTCACTGTGCCTTAAGTTCAAATTCTGAAGAGATTCAACCCAGCATATTGTATTCACTAAAATAAAATGCCATTCAAGGTACAGTATTCGATTTCATTGACTTTTACCTCTCACTCACATTTGATGATAGGTAACGATGAACAAAAAAATATATGCATATATATATATATGTGTGTGTGTGTGTGTGTGTGTGTGTGTGTGTGTGTGTGTGTGTGTGTGTGTGTGTATTATATATATTTAGGTTGTATGGGAGCATCGAGGCGAAATAATATATCTCCAGAAGCCAAGCTTCTGTTCACATTACGAATACTATAACTGTCGGATTATGCAATTTTTCTCGTGACCAATATTATTTGTTGTACATGTACATGTATACATGCATGCATAAATATATGTATACATATATATATATATATATATATATATAAATATATATATATATAAATATATATATATATATATATATATATATATATATATATATATATATATATATATATATATATATATATATATATATATATATATATATATGTATATATATATATATATATATATACATGCATGCATATATATATATATGCTTGTATGTAAATATATACATAAATATGTGTCTATATATTTATTCATTTCTCTTTGTCTCTCTCTCTCTCTCTCTCTCTCTCTCTCTGTATATATATATATATATATATATATATATACATACAAACATATATATATATATATACACATACAAACATATATATATATGCATAAATGCATACATACTTTTATATATATATATATATATATATATATATATATATATATATATATATATATATATATATATATATATATATATATATATGCATAGATACATATACACACAATATTTCTTTCGTATTTTAATAAGGACATTGTGAGACGATAAATAAGTTACATTATTCTGGCAAACATTACATGAAGTCTTATATTGCTATTTTGTGTTAAACTTTCTCGACGTCTGTATTGAAATGTATCAGAATAGTCACTGAAAGTTTTCTTATGTAACTCTAATGAAATTCCTTGATGCGTTGGGTTTATAACTTTGCATGACAATTGTAAAAAGAAAAAAAAATCGAAAAACCGGAATCAATGGTATTATAATTTTTATAAACGTATTATTTAGGAATGATCATATTCAAATAGAAGGGAGATGGATTCTTGAATTATTCATAAAAACATCATTATAGGGTGCTCATTTAACTAAAACGGAAATATGAAATGATAAAAATTAAGTGAGGATATAGTAATGATATACAGATATAATATAATATAATATCACATAAGATATGATATATAATATGGTTTAATAGAATACACACATATATATATAATATATCATATATTATAAATATATATATATGTGTATGTATATATGTATGTATATATGTACATATATATATATATACATATATATATATATTAATATGCGTGTGTGTGCGTATATAAACATATACAATATATATATGCATATATATGTATATATATGTATATATATATATATATATATAGAGAGAGAGAGAGAGAGAGAGAGAGATAGATAGATAGATATATAGATAGAGAGAGAGATAGATAGATAGATAGATAGATAGATAGATAGATAGATAGATACACTGAGAGAAAGTGAGAGAAAGTGAGAGAAAGTGAGAGAAAGTGAGAGAAGGGTGCATACATATACATTTTATTTTATGTCTATATATACGTATGTCTCCATATATATATATATATATATATATATATATATATATATATATATATATATATATATATATATATATATATATATATATATATATATATGTATGTATGTATGTATGTATGTATGTATGTATGAGAATGTATGTACGTGTGTGTATGTGCCTGTGTGCATATATGTGTGTGATTTAATAAACTATCATATTTTTTTATGTCGATCATCTGTAATCCCGGTTCCGTGTCAACGTATTTTGCATTGTATATATAAAATGCAATCTGTATCTAATGAATGGTTTAAAACACTTCACCATTTTATATCTCTTGTGAATGCATCTACAAATACGTTACAAATATTTATTGAATGAATTTACTTTGCAAACCATCGGAGAACATAACGTTCATAGTATGTTAAACACCATACGTAGTCTAGCAACACAGTATTCATTCGCATTTAACATCAAAAGTTATGTTAGTAATATCCCTTAGTCTCCACATAAAGCGGATAGTCTTGCATAATTTTTCGTAAATAGTTTCGGAAAAAACACTGACTTTTAAAAATAACTAACTGAACATCATCATATCGGAATGTTAACATCTCATTATTTCTGTGTCCTACTCATCCTACATAAGGTCCCCTTCGGTCATTCATGGCAGTTTCGATGCATGACAGTGGGATTGCACCTAGAAAGTTCGCCTCTGAGGTACAAGTCTCGGCAAGTTTGTTTATGGAAGGCCAGCAGTCGCCCATGATTACCATCAACCACCCTCTCCACCACACCGATGTTACCCAAGGGTAAAGCAAAAGTCGATATAGTCTGGCATCAATGATGTGGCAAGTCATTTCTGCAGCTGTGTCATTTCTTCCATCGCTTTACAGTATTTAATTCTGCTTCTGATTTTACAAGTTCTTCCCTTACATTTAACTAGTACATTCTCAAACATTTCTCTTACATCCGAACTCTCTCTCTGTCTCTCTCAGTCTGTATCTCTCTCTCTCTCTCTCTCTCTCTCTCTCTCTCTCTCTCTCTCTCTCTCTCTCTCTCTCTCTCTCTCTCTCTCTCTCTCTCTCTCTCTCTCTCTCTCTCAATCTTCTTTTCCAAACTTTTCTCTTCCAAATCAAAGCTAGCAAACTTGTCGTACAATTCCATATATTCTGAATAAAATTAGTACGCATGATATTCTTTTCTTATCTAGGCACAAGGCCCAAAATTTTGGGGCAGGGTGTCAGTCGATTAGATCGACCCCAGTACGCAACTAGTACTTAATTTATATACCCAGAAGGACGAAATGCAACGACGATCACGGTGAAATTTGAACTCAGAACGTAAAGACAGAAGAGATACCGCTAAGCATTTCGCCCGGCGTGCTAGCATTTCTATCAGCTCGCCACCTTCTGGTGCGTATGATATTGAAAGTGTTTATACAACTGTAGAACAGCGATAGAAAAAACAACCATCGCAAAAAAGAGTTGTATGTGAAATGCATTAGTATTTGCTCCCAGCAATGTTCTGAAGGAAGCGAAGTGTTTTTAACACACAAGACACTTTGCGATTTTTCCTTCAGACGAAATATAAAAGCTCGTGCTAGTTCACGTTCTTATACACATAATAGAAGTGGTACACTTCAGTGTTTTAATCTTAGACTGTTCGAAGTGCGTTTATTAATTGAATTCTGAACAATCTTTCAATCCACTATATATATATAAGCAAACATCCACATACATATATATATATATATATATATATATATATATATATATATATATATATATATATATATATATATAAAGTGTAGTATATTGCCACTTAAGTGTGGCTGACCCCTAGGGGT
>NC_142949.1:5101306-5138806 GCF_046866305.1 Octopus bimaculoides
ACCCAACATAAAGAATCTGCCATTGTCTTATGTAAATTCAGATAATAACACGGCGCATTGTCTGGTTCAAACAGAGATCAAATCCGTCTCTTTTTCTCAGACCTGGGTCGTCTGCAGCTCTACAGAACCGCCATTTTGGAAATACTCATATCAATAATCAATTATAGGTCTCATTTCTCCGTCTATTCATCACATTGAATCGTCGTTCAATGTAATTTAGTCATTTATTAAATAAAGCGAATCTAATTCAATTGCGCAAATACAAAATCGGCTTAGCGAAATATTTCGAATTATTTCCTACAGAAAATTCAAGATCTCTCCTTTCCCCCCCTTCTCTCTCAATTTCTCTCCCACTCTCTCTCTCTCTCTCTCTCTCACTCACTCTCCCTCTGTATCTTCCACTCATGCGCTCACTGTCCTTGCTGTATACAGGCACACATACATATGTATATGTATATATATATATATATATATATATATATATATATATATATATATATATATATATATATATATGATAAGGAATGAAAATGGAATATACGAGAAATTTTATCGGTGTCAACAATAAAGTTTCTTGTACATTCTAGTTTTTGCATCTGTCGTTTGTTATTTACTCCATGAAATCTAAGGAATTCCTCAGGTAGATCCAGTGATAATCTTCTAAATAATGTCGATGACGTCAGGTAGGCATAAGCAGCGAACGTGGTTCACCGGTTAGGTACATGACTAATGCTTAAAGTTTTACTTACATACATATATCTGCGTGTATATTCATATATGTATACATGCCTTTGGAAACATATGTACAGAGACAGACTGAACACAATTTGTCTCTCGATCTATATATCGCTCTATTCCACGCATTCTCTGAAAATATCTCTCACATAAACGGGCGTACAAACTTACGGTTATACAAAAATTTATGCGAATACATACATGCTATATAATAATTAAAATAAATGCGCCCTTATACAGCGTAGCCAGGCTCATGGGCCCGGTTTCCCGGTTTCAATGGCATATGCGTTCCCCAGCTGGACGGGACGCCAGTCCATCGCAGCGTTTCTCACTTTTGCCAGCTGAGTGGACTGGAGCAACGTGAAATGAAGTGTTTTGCTCCAGAACACAACGCGTCGTCCAGTCCAGGAATCGAATCCACACTCTTACGATCATGTGCTGACAGCCTAACGACTAAGCCACGTGCCTCCACACGTGCTATATAACTTCAATATTAGCCCTCTCTTGAGGCGACAAGCTGCCAGAAGTGTTACCACGCTTAGCGGCATTTCGTCTGACCTTATGTTCAGTGTTCACATTCCGCAGAGGTCGACTTGTTTCTACTGCTTTTGTGGTCGACAAAATAAGCACCACTTGAACACTGGTGCAAGATCTACCTGGGGTTAATCTAGTACTAACATGGGACAGCCACTTTGATGTGGCGATTAACTTTACTTATATACATGTGAGTTTGTGTTTGTGTGTGTGTTTTGTGTGTGTGTATGCCATTGCGTGCATGCGTATGTGTATGTATACACAGATAATAAATACCTGCTTATATACAGGGCATAGATATATATTCAACTAGTGATATATATACACTTGTTCATATATAGATATATTCATACAGATATAGCTATGTTCATACATAATAATAAACGATAATTATGATGGTGACTGATCTTTACTTTTCTCGCCGAGGCAGGGCAAAATGCCCGAAATTTTGGGGGAGGGGGGCCAGTCGATTATATTGAACCCAGTGTACAACTGGTACTTAATTTATCGACCCTGAAACGATAAAAGGCAATGTCGACCTTATTATTATTATTATTATGATGATGATGATGATCATGATGATCATCATCCTCATAGAGGTGGCGAGCTGGCAGAAACGTTAGCACGCCGGGCGAAATTCTTAGCGTTATTTCGTCTGCCGTTACGTTCTGATTTCAAATTCCGCGGAGGTCGACATTGCCTTTTATCGTTTCAGGGTCGATAAATTAAGTACCAGTTATTATTATTATTATCATTATTATTATCATTATTATTATTATTATTATTATTATTAATATTATTATTATTATTATTATTATTATCATTAGTATTATTATTATTATTATTATTATGTCATTGCATAGAGTGGGAGGGAAAAAAATCCTTACCATAAGACGACGTCTCGCCCCATCCACACCCCCACACCACCCCGCTTCCCCTAAAATCATTTATGCATTCTGCTTCGATCCCCCTCAACATCCCTATCACATCATCACAAGCATTAAGTTCCAATTTCGCTGGTATTATTGCTTGCAGTGATAATTTTCTACAGGAATTGTATTTGAAATGGATTGAATAGTTTGAAAATATAGCAAAATATAAGACCAATTTATTTATCAATTCCTTAAGGCAGTCCGTTGACATTAAGTCATGTAATTTAATCAAGCAATTAGATCTTACAAAACGTTGCGATGTGACTGCGCCGCCATTTTGGAATGAAATTTTCAAGAGTGGTATTCAACAGAGATAATTGTGTTTGCCTGTGTTTGTGTGTGTGTGTGTGTGTGTGCATTTGTGTTTAGGATATGCTATGAAATGAGCGTTCCTACTGTATACACACACATATATATAATTATTTAGATAATTCTGTGGATATGCCTCTTTGCGTGTGCATGAATGCACACAAACACACACAGACACACACATGCACACTCACACACACACATCCACGTAGGTCATATATATATATATATATATATATATATATATATATATATATATATATATATATATATATATATATATATACATATATATGTGTGTGTGTGTGTGTGCTTATGTAAGTATATATATTCGTGCATATATGTCCATATCTGTATACGTAGGTAGTTAGGCAGAATATATTAACATACATATACGTATACATTTATATCTGTATGCACACTCACACACTCTCTCTCTCACACACACACATACACACACACACACACACATATATATTTATATATATACCTATATATATGTATATGTTTATATATGCATATATTTGTATGTGTGTGAGTGTTGCTGTGTTTGTGTGTGTGTGTTTGTGTGTGTGTGTTTGTGTGCATGTCTGTATTTGAGTCTGTGTGTGTGTGTGTGTGTGTGTGTGTGTATTTGTGTGCGTGTGTGTTTCTGTACAGTGCACTTTTAGTCGCGTATGGGTGTGGTTGTTTTCTGTTTACGTTAATTGTTTTTGCCGAGCTCATTGAAACAGCCTTTGGGCCATTTCATTAATAACCCGGCAATACATCCACGGTAAGAGAGATAAATAGAGACAAAGAGAGGGGAAGAGAGAGCGAGAGAGTGCATGTGCATGTGGCAGGAAGAGAGACACACAGAGAGTGTGTGTATGCATGTGGCAGAAAGTAAGAGAGATTGATATAGATAGATATATTGATAGAGAGAGAGGGGGGATTGCGTCAGCATTCGATTGGCACACATGTGGAGGTGCCTGGATCAGCGCAATGTAAAACGAATTGCTTTGCTCAACGACACGACGTGATGACCGCTGCATGAAATGAATGATAATGATCTGGGGAGATTACGTATGTTTGGAGATCCTTGTAATATCACAGAAGCGCACAGCCAGCCCATTGTCGTACATTGTCTCATGATAATGTTTCAGATTTCCATGAGTTACTCACAGTTTGCTTAACGCATTAAAGAAGTTAATTCAATCATAACCGTTTCTATGATTTGACAGTCTCATCATATGTGTGAAATAATGCTGCGGTATTTTTTATCAGAACAATGCCGATGCCATTAGTGTAGATATTTCTACTGAATTTACATTGTTGTTAGATTTACACATCGTCAGTTGTGTGTATATTTTTTGTATTTTGTTTATGACTACTATGTTATATTTTTATTTATTTTAGTATTGTGCTCTGCTATGAATATCGTGACATTCTGTCGAGTGTAGATAACTTGTCCATAAACTTTTTTAGCTGTTATGCTGTTGAAATGTCTATTTTAAAAATTATCGTCGACTATACTTATACATTGCTTACTGAAGACTGTTACGATTTCATTTGGTTCGGTAGATGCGGTTTCTGACTCGTACATCAGAGCTTCAATCTTTCATATTCTCATGAAACTGAATATCATGTGTATGTCTTCGTGTACAGTTAATCGGTGTTGTATTAGAAATGTTACTTGATATTAAGAGTTTGATACCGGTGGCGCAGCTGTCGTAAGCGACGGAGTGCCAACAACAACATATACTGAGTGGGTGTTTAATGAACAAAATATTCATTATGTCTCAGAAAAATTAGACTTTACATTTAGAAAGAACAGAGAGCAAAAATCAAATAGAAACCTGCACCATCTTGTATTATTACACGACGATGGGAAAAAGATGCGTGTGGGTGTTTCTATATTCGAATCTATTAGTTTCCAGTGGTCAACTGTAGCACAGAGCGACGTTGAGAAAAAAATCTTTCTATGATAACAAGTTACAGTTTCTTTTAACCAGTATTACTAATCATGTTATTTAAAACTACTGCTAACTTTCAGGATTCTGTATTAAGTTATACGGTTTTTTTTATTTCGTTATTTTTTTTCTATATGGTTTGTATTTGTTTCTCATCTACATCAACAATCTACGACGAATATATTTGTTTGCAAGAAAAAAAAATAACTTCTATATTTTATCCATTTGATGTGTTTCTGCAAAATACAGTTTTTTGCTGTTGTTGTTTCTCTTTTTTTTATTTTATTTCTGGTATAGAATCGAACCTTAATTATTTTTATCCGAATGCGACTCTCAGTCACTTCAAAGAAGAAATCGAAGTAGAATTTCATTGAAGAATGCATACATTTCCATTTAGAAGACAGCAACATTATTATTATTGATCGATGGGTCTCTTGTGAGGGCTCTTTACTTCTTTACTATATATGTGTGTGTGTGAGTATTTTGTATGTGTATAGACGTATTTACATTCGAACACATACATACACACACACACACACACTCAAACGCGTACAGGCACAGATACACACACGCACGCACACACAAACACACATAAATACATATATATGTATATATATATATATATATATATATATATATATATATATATATATATATATATATATATATGCATATATATATGTGTGTGTGTATCTATATATCTATATATACACAGATATATAGATGTAGATAAATATATTCATTTATGTATATATATATATATATATATATATATATATATATATATATATATATATATATATATATATATATGTGTGTGTGTGTGTATGTATGTATGTATATGTATGTATATAGATGGATATCCCTTCAAGTTTTGCAAACTTCTATCATATCTTGAAGTAGTTGATAAAGTATTGTAATCACACGAACACATACAAGCATCACACACTCAAAGCCATTCCAACGCCACGCAATTTGACATTCACAAATATGTAGAGTATCAGATATGTGCCTCCATCTAAAAACAGCTATTACATTTTCATGTTATCCACGAAATCAAAAAGAAGAAAGAAAACATTACCTCACTCCCATGCCAATCGCCGAACACCGCAATCTTTCACATTGAGGCTAGACACATCTTCAACCTCACAGATCACAAATGCGACTTATTCCTAAAAATAAAATGGTCTCACTAGACCGAACAAACAAACGAAGACAACACAAGCTTACAATAACAACGGCTTCTTTCAATAACCTCGTTAGTACCGAATACTGGAGGAATTTATCAATGATATGCATAGAGGAGCATCATCTGTCGCAGTCTCACTGCGTCTCCATAGCGTTCAAACTTAATCTAGAAGCGTACTCAAATAGACTGGTCAGGAAATGATGTATTTGTGGCCCTAACTACATCACTGCGTTTCCATACAACTGATCACATCTTAAAAGAACAGACAACAGGATATTCGGTTATATTGAAGGCATTGCTTATAGAATAAACTGGTTCATGTTGATCGCAGACGGCACCCATAGCATGATATTTACTTTATATTATGCTCATTTATTATGCTTTTAATTATTAATTTTTTTATATGTGATGGTGGATTTTCATCGATGAGTTCATGAAACTTGGTTCTTTTCCTTAAAATTATATATATATATATATATATATATATATATATATATATATACATATATATATATATATATATATATATATATATATATATATATATATATATAAATGTATATGTGCGTGATACTAATTAATCTAAAACATCTTTAGTAATCTAATGTTTTTTTTTTTGTTTTCCAGGTACGTCTTACTATCAATTCTACACTTGTGATATTCCCAAACTAGTTGATAGATTCACCGCTGTATGTACCCAGTTTTATTTCATACTTTTAACTTTCAAATTTCTTATTTCTGTTTCAATCAAGAATCAAATATTGTTTCGTTCTTTTGTAACACTTACAGCATATTCCAACATATACAAGTGTGTGTATATGCTTGTTTGTCTGTATATGTTTTTTTTATGTTTGTAGCTACTTGTGGAGATCTGGTTATGAAATTCATGTTTTCTGAGAAGATTGCAACCATCTCGTAACCACTATTGCTTGCAGGTCTAACCTGTCCCTGAACAGAAGCATGGTCTGGGGTATGCGTTTATTAGCATATCACGGAATTGCTTCCGGGCGAAGGTTACTCACAGAATGCCCAAAGGCCCAGTGCAAACTAGACACTTCAGTTGGTCATCCAAGAACATATACTTCTATACAAGCCCTGCTCACTGAGACATACTGGTCATGTGAAAGTGGCTCAGCAACAGATCATTTGCATTTCGATAATAAATCCCCTTGCGCCCTTCTGTTATGATTTACTGGGAATTTCAGAAAAGCATAAGGAGAAAACACTCGTTGAAAATGCGGAGGGAAGGACTCCCTGGCAGATATATACGCGTATAGTTAACCAAGATCTGGAATTACCTGTGGTTCCATTAATGCTGCGAACGTATAGACTTGTGTTTTCCTCGTGGCCTGCCCATGCATTGAGATGGGGTAAGTATACCTGGGTGTAGGCACTCGTTTCTGGAAATAGCCCAGGCCCAGCAGGGACAGTTCGGTTAATGTTTCTGCAATACTCTCCACCAACAAAGAAACGACCCTTTCATGCATATATAATGCATATATGTATGTTCGTGTGTATTTGAGTATTGGTCACTATCTAATTGCATATAATATGCTCACCCGTTCCTGTTTCGATGATAATTATGTATCATTTTTATGGTTTCCTCACATCTGACTTAGAAGCGAAGGAAGAATTTATTTTTTCTCATATTTTACATTTAACAACACGTTACAGAATGTTGAGATATGAAAATTAGTTTCGCTTTTTTTTTTTTTAAGATTCTTTACATTTGTTGTTGTTAATGTTATATTATGTATATCCTATATTATATTATATATATTGTTATGTTTAAATATGCGAGTCTGTGTGTGCAGACATGTGATTGAGTATTTGTATGCAAATACGGGACGAAATGGGAAACGTCAATGGGACAGGGCATATTTAGCATGGAAAACTGAAAAACCTCTCGTCTGCTGAGTCAATGTAGTTTCGTCGCATTTAATCTACTGTACTACTTCTATAGAGAGAGTAGGTCATTGTAAGTAACTCTTATATGGCGGACACTAACGGAAATCGGGTGAAGGTGTGCAAAACTGACAGACCACAATATTATAACTAGGATAAAATAAATTCCTGCCACACAATACTTATATGAGTTCATAGTAAACAATGTTTACTTCAAGGTGAGAACACATCTTCCATCTATCATTCTACACACACACTATATTCTTCAACCTGAGCTTTTAGTGAGACAAAATGTCCAAATGTATCAAAACATCTTGATGTTGATTAAATCCGACACCATATATTTTCACGAAAACGTTTACTTCACTGTATGGCTGTTCGTTCACATGTTTATGACTGTTTCTACATAGACAGGCACGCACACATACGCGCACATACACATACACACACGCACATATATATATATATACGTGTGTTTGCGTGTGTGTGTATAAGTATGTAAATACATGTTCACTCCTGTGTGTATTTACTTGCTTATAAGCAATGAGATATTCTACTTTTCGTAGCTAGACATGTCAGCGACTAATTACAAAGTAACCAATAGCTCCTTAGAAAGAAATACACAGACTGAAAGACAGAAGACGCACTGGCTTAGTAAGAGGCAAAGAGTGACGTGTAGCAGAAGGGAGTGGTGGTGGTGGTGGTGGTGGTGGTGGTGGTGGTGGTGGTGGTGGTGGTGGTAGCGGCGGCGGCGGCGGCGGCGGTGGCGGTGGTGCTGGTGGTGGTGGTGGTGGTGGTGATGATTATGGTGGTGGTGGTGCTGCTGCTAATTATGATGACGATAATATACATATAAGTATGTGTGTGTGTATGTTTATGTGTCCGTTTCTACGTGTGGGGGCTATGTGTAAGTATATGTATGTATTTATTCATATATATGTTTATGTGCCTACACACACAGCACATATATCATTAGGTTAGACAGATGTATGTATGTATGCATGTATGTACGTATGTATGTATGGATATATATATATATGTATGTATGTATATATGCATGTATGTATGTATGTATGTATGTATGTATGTGTGTATGTGCTTGTGGGTGCGTGTCTTCATGTGTTTGTATAGGAATGTGTGCAATCATGCATGTAATTATACGAATTGCACGATATGAAGCTCTCATGGAAATGGTTACAGATACTATTGAATGAGTAAAAGCGCCTTTAAACATTTCTTGCAGTGTTTTGAAATGGTTGTTTACAAGCACAGTTAACATTCTGCCAAGGTAAAATCAGCCGTCAGGGTTTCGATAGAACAAATGTACTCATCACGTACTGGGATCGATTAGACATTTCTAAAAAGGAATCTTAAATACTGATTACCATTATTAGAACGTACAAATAAAGAAAAACGACCGAAAGTGGTATGCCAGTCTGAAGGCAAGATAAGAATGCACTTAGCTTTTTTTAGGGCCACGAAGTATCTGATGAATGAAGGGAAATCGAAACAATCAATTCTTTTAGAATATTTCAAACAAAATCAATACATTTATTGATTGTTGTCGATGTTGTTGCTTACCTATTTTAATGTAAGTCAATAAACTGCTAAACCCTAAAGCTGCCTACATTTCATTTGTTTCCCCCCACACCCCAACACCGGCACTCTTCTCTTATTTTTATGAATTCGCTGGCAATTTAACTCCTGAGGGGAGTTCAGATAATTAAAAATAGAGCTCTTTTTAAAAGAAATACTTTCATACACATATTATATATATATATATATATATATATATATATATATATATATATATATATATATATATATATATATATATATATATATATATATATATATATATACATGTATACTTATACATTCACATATATGTGTATATATTTAACTACGTTTATAACTCTACATACGTATATATATATATATACGTGTATATAAAGGACAATTTCTTGCTCCACAAAAATACGTTACATTTGTAGGTATACATGAGTATTTGTGTGTGTATGTATGTGTGTGTGTGTGCGTATGTGTGTGTGTGCGTGTGTGTGTGTGTGTGTGTGTGTGTGTGTGTGTGTGTGTGTGTGTGTGTGTGTGTGTGTGTGTGTGTGTGTGTGTGTTACACCTATATGTAATAATACATCTCTGAGAATGAGTTTTAAATCCAACGAAATTAACGGAACGTTCGACCAGAAAGCAATACCACGTTTTGTTTGGAAAGCGGTGGAATAACCATTCTCTGATATTATGTGCGTTGTTTCGTTCGTTCGTTCTTCTTCTTCCATTAATAAAAGTTATTTGTCAAACGTAGAAGAGTGTCATTTTTGCGGTTGAATCAATATTATAAAAGTTGTTATATTCTGGTGTAGCGATGGGAATATAGATATTAGAAAACTTGAGAGAAACTGTCAAAAACGTGAGCTGGACTTAGTGACTTGTACATTAGGCATGAACTTTTCCACAGACAAGTATCTATTTTGGCTCGATACGGTGAAGTGAGAGAGAAATATTTTTGTGTTGTTTAAATTCTTTGTGATTAGACTGATTTACATCAACGGAGAGATATGAGTTCCAACTTATCGATTTCTTGGCTAGGAACAAAGTCGCCGAATATGTACAAGAGAAGTAAGGTTACGCAGTTCTTTGACACTTGTATACATATCTCATGACCATTTGGTGTTGGTCATTCCAATTCAGAGAGACAGTATCGATACCTAGCAATGGCACGCAATTCTAAATTGTACAATGTGATGTATGTAACTCGATTGAACGGCCAATTAGTGCATGTGTTGTCTTTGTATTTTACTGAATTAACGAAAATCGAACATAAAATTGATATGGTTATTCGAACGTAAAATCTTACAAAAGAATCGATTGAATTTGTTCATGTATCTGTTTCATAGATATTTCACTAAATTTGGCATAAAAAGAAACTTATGATAATAGACATCGTTAATATTCGAAATCAGAATGTAGGTCTTAGAACTTATTGAACAGAACCAAAAGCAGCTTTTAACACTTCATTAACTGAAGGCGGCGAGCTAGCAGAACCGTTCGTAAACCGGACAAAATGCTTAGCGGCATAGAGTGTTGTGTGATGCTGGAGTTGAGCATTTTGAAACCGAACGCAGGGGACGGAATAAAGAGGTGGAGACGTCGTCATCAACTCCCTGCAGCTGTTTTCGAGGTCACTTTCAATGTCCTTAGTGCCACAGGATCTGTTTATCTCGTATCGGTCTTGTCAGCCACGTCCGCTCTCATGAGAGACAATGAGCAGGAGGCGGATGAGGAAGAATATCTTCGATCGACACTGTCATCACCTTTGCTAAGTTGTCATAAGCGTAAGCTTAAACACACTCACACACACACACACATACATAAAACACGCACGCACACACATATAGATCCATGCATACAGACACACACACGCAAACATATATAATGCAGATAGATAGATAGATAGATAGATAGATATATAGATAGATAGATAGATAGATAGATGGTTGACTGATTGATTGATTGATTGATAGATAGAAATTCTGTGCAAGCGGTCCTAAGTTGTTATAAGAAACACCTAATATTTCTCTGATCAGAGATAAATCAAACGTCGAATATCTAGTAACTGATATCTACATCTACCAATATCAATCGCAGCGTAGCTCATGGAATACCAGACATTCCACTTGTGAGAATATATCAACTTTTGAACCAGATGCCTTTTACCAAAAACAGTCTTACTAATGGTTGACAAACCTACTTTCCAAACAGTGTATAAATGAGATGGAAATATTTAAAAGCTTCGTTAAAATTATTACATTTTTGATACGTAGTTTGCATTCAAGGAATTTGACAATTATGGCAAGAGAAAAACACACCAAAACAAAATGAAGTTAGGAAGCATAAAATAGAATTTGCCATAAATTTATTTTGTAGAAATGATTGAAATGCATTCATTCTGTTTGATAATTAGCAAAAGTCTGCTGTGATAAATATGAAAATGTAAATAGCATGAGTTCTTCAAAAGGTTATTTTTTTTTTTTGTAATTTTTCTATTACTGCTGTTTATGAAATCTACTGGTGTTTTAAATACACGCATATCTATTACGCATATCTATTGATCGGAAGAGAAATTTAATTTTGTTTCGATATTGCGCAATGGAGTCACGTAGAAATACTGAACTAAGATGAAGATAAAAGATTAAGACATTGAACATCTATTAAGAGTATTCCATTTGCTCCTATTATAAACCAACGAAGAAAAATGCTAAACATAACAAATGCAAAAAAAAGAATAACAAACTATAATATATTAGGTAACTCGGGCTTGGTCTGATCAGATTCTAATTAACTTAGGTCACATGATTTCTATTTATATTGTAAACATTCTATAGATATATGGGGATTTTGTCCTCAGCGGAAGTGGTTCTCGATCTGGGTTTCGCAATTCATTAGCGAAAATAATTATACAATACATCACACGTCATATGAGATTTATTAGATCTGTAGCATAAGAAAGGGATGCTTTGTTCATGAAGTCTTTTAATTTAATCTACACCACGGGAGACGGTATTCTATGAAAATGCAATTAAAATATTTCTCCCTAAAATGGGAACTTCCAATAATCGACATCATTCAACTTCAACGTGCAAAACATATCCCAGATTCTTACACAATTGCCAATGTGGGAAATGTTTGAGGCGCACCAATTCCATTCGGATACACATACATACATAGCACCGACTACCAGTTGAATGTATGAGCACTGTCAGAGAATAAATATCTCATTCATGTTATCTAATATTAGTGCCTAATCTTATCTGCGTCCATCAATTGTATATATACATACATATATATACATACACACATACGTATGCTTATGTACATTTAGACGTAAATGTATATGAAACTTTCTACTAATTAAAAGAATAAAGATGTATAATAAAGAATAAAGATGTATAATAAAGAATAAAGATGTATAAAGATGTTTCTGTATAAAGTTCTAATTCTTCTGTTTACCTTTCTTTTGTTTTCTTTACAAGGGAGGGAAATCTACCTGGGAACATACGCTTTCTCTTATTAATTTAACATTACAAATTTCATAATAATTTATCTATTTTGGTTTCAAGAACAGGATGTATGCATCTAGGATTCGTAGACAGGCCTGTTTAGACATCAATGTATATCATCAGTGCGAACTAAATAGAGCCACTTTAATATTAATGAATTTCGTAAGATTTACAATCCTCCCACCAAAAACACAAATACGAAAATAGGTTAAATGGAACGTGTTACATGAAAGTATTGGACAAAATATTTCTTTAAAACAATTAATAAGGGTTCTTATTTCATTTAAATGCAACTGAAGAGGCGATTAATATTTAAAATGACATAGAGGTGTAGCGATTGTTTTAGAATGCTCCAGTATGTGTTCAATTGGTAAAAATGGCGTTGCATCATTTTTGCAGTAACGCTACAAATCTTGGAGAATATTCGCGTTCTAGTCGTTTTGTACGAATGCATGTGTGCAAAAAAAGATTGTTATTCTCGATTTGTTATTTCATTTTTGCATTTAATGACCAAAGTCTGAAGTTATCGAGATTTTCTATAACACAGTGCATTGCGTAAAGGAATATTTAACGTTTTAATGCGAATAGCTCTTGTATTATTCGATCGTTCCTTTTTTTCTTTTTTAATTAAATAATACAACTCAAAGCACCATTCCTTCCATCATGCTTAACATCACAGAAAATATTTTTGTTATTGCTATTGTGTGTGAATTTATATATGTAGAAAACAAAAACGAAACAGGGGCACACATATGTTGTTCAAGGTTTGCATCGTTTTCCAAAGGAACCTACAACAGTGTGTCTTGGTTAAACGTATTTTCAATGATATCGCGTAAATTTCTGTAGCAATGTAATCTCGATTCTAATTTATGAATGAGTTTCTTTGCAAGAGCGAAAGAGGTCTTACTGGAACTTCATTCTCTCTCATTAATTAAATAACATACAACATATTAGTTTCTTTTCTTAGCATTTAATTTAATTTCGTTTCAACTACAATATTTAGACTCTTATTATTTGTTTCGACATAATTATGTCTCATTTGTACAAACTAATTAAAGCTACATTAATTGCATTGCATTTGGTAAACACAGCTACATGCATATAAATACGTATGGATATATGTGTGCATAAATATTTTTGTATATATTAATATATATATATATATATATATATATATATACATATATATATATATATATATATATATATATATATACTTGTATATATGTGCATATTTGATCGCCTTTGTCTCTCTATATATGTGTCTATGAATGTGTGTCTATACAAGTACACACACACAGACACACACAAACCATACACACGCGCATACTCACACATACTCTCACACACATATACACACACATATATATATACACATACATATGAATAAATATTCGTACAAAATAATTGCTTTCATCAATTACAGAATATTTCGTACACATATGATTCACTCTCCTGTCGTTAGACGACGTGTGAGGGTTCGACATTTTCTTACCGAACAACCTACCAGATGATTTGTTCATAGTGATCAAATGTTTGTGTAGACACAAGCTTTAAAAGTGCAAATGGGTGCCTGTACAAGTGCAACGGGGTGCAACATGTGAGATGTCAAAATGATCGCAGAGCAACGCGAAATAAAGTACTTTGCTCAAGAACACAACGCAACGCCCGGTCTAAGAATCGAACACACGATCTCACAATCGCGAGTGCAACACCTTAACCACTAAGCCATGCGCCTTCATTTACACATATTTGGTATGTATATATAGTATATACATATATATATATATATATATATATATATATATATATATATATATATATATATATATATATATATATATATATATATATATATATATATATATATATATATATATATATATATATATATATATATATATACACCTGGATACATACAGGTATATATATACAGAGATAATTATGTATGTATGAGTATATAGATATATGTGTATTAATAGCTTCTTTGTTAATGTATATTCATTAAATATGATACACGGGTGACATTTTGGATTTAGTGCTATATGACTTACATACACCAGAGCTCCTCTATTCCGCCTATGACTGAATAGTTTTTAATGCATGAATCCCGTTCATAATATTTAAGATTGTTTAACCACCAAAATTATCGGTGGTCCGACCTTAGTGTTGTCTTGTGTATGGTCTTTATTCTATGATTTGTTTTCACTGATGACTTTGTAAACACAGATTATTGCTATTATGCAGTTCACGGATTATAGTTTCGATCTAGGAATCGCACATTACTTGAAGGCTTTTTGATGCACCATGCAAAATCCCGAGCAGTTGTTCATATTACTAATTAATCACCTGGGCAATAGATATACACTGTTGCTGCGTGTTGGACGATTTCTATATATGAATTTTCTCAAGAAGGTGAAAAAGACATATATATATATATATATATATATATATATATATATATATATATATATATATATATATATATATATATATATATATATATATATATATGCTTGTATGTATATATATATATATACATATATACATGAGAATGCATATAATATTCGTAATGAAGACGAAATATTTATCGATTAGAAAAATAATAATTGTGTGAAAATAATAACAACAGGAATGCTACTACTACTACTACTACTACTACTACTACTACTAGTAGTAGTAGTAGTAGTAGTAGTAGTAGTAGTAACAATAATGAGGATGATGATGATGACAGCAATAATAATAATAATAATAATCTCTGTATTGTTCCAATTGTTGTATATGTATTGCCGAAACAACAACAAAAACAACAATAATAATAATAATAATAATAATGATAATAATAATAATAATAATAATAATCATAATAATGATGATGATGATGATGATAATAATAATGATAATAAAAATAATAATAATAATAATAATAATAATAATAATAATAATAATAATAATAATAATAATAATAATAATAATAATAATAATAATAATAATCTTAATTTTTCCGTATTTATGAATTTTGGAATAAATGATAATATTAATAATTTCTTACATTTGAAGAATGTATTATTAAGAATAATATCAATAATAATGATTATAATATTAATAACAACACCAACAACAACAACAGTAACATTAGCAATATGAAAGTAAAGGTAAGACGAAGATAGAAAGAAGGGAAGAATACAGAAAGTGAGAATGAGAAGAATAATTTGCGAATAGTTGTTTTCTTTGTTCATTTAAATTTATGGCACTTTTAGAAATTTAAATGTAATGATGATAATAATAACAATAACAACAGCAATAATAATAATAATAATAATAATAATAATAATAATAATAATAATGATAATAATAATAATAATAATAATAATAATAATAATGATAATAATAATAATGATGATAATCATAATAATAATAATAATATAATATTAATAATATAGTAATAATAATAATAATAATAATTATAATAATAATAATAATAATAATAATAATAATAATAATAATGATGATGATAATCATAATAATAATAATATAATATTAATAATATAGTAATAATAATAATAATAATAATAATAATAATAATAATAATAATAATAATAATAATAATAATAATAATAACAGCTGTCAGTAGCATTACCGACCAAAGAAATCCTGCAATGTTATTGTAACAAAACACAACAAAATGTATCTTCAAAAGGGGTCAGAATTAGTTAAAGGTCTTCTATAATTCTCATCGCGAAAGAAATGTTAGTTCCATTAATTTCCGGTTTCTGACAATTTTAGAATCACTCAATAATTTCTGCCATGTTTAAATTTTGGCGATAGCACAGGAAGTGGAGAAAAAAACAAAACAAAACAAACGGGAAAAGAAAAGAAAAACAAAATCAAGTAAAAAGTCGTAATAAGATGATGTATTCTATAATATGATGTAATATACCAGCTTGAGTGTTTGTGTTTGTGTTGTTGTTGTTGATGTTGTTGTTGTTGTTGTTGCTGTTGTTGTTGTTGTTGTTGGTTTTGTTGTAGTTCTTGAGGAGGAGGATTATGATAGTGGTTAAGATGACGATGGTGATGATGGTGATGATGATGATGGTGGGAATAATGATGATCATGATGATGCACAGGATGATTAGGATGATGATGATGGTGGTGGTGGTGGTGGGAATGATGATGATGATAACGCAGAGGAAGCGGAGGAGGAGGTGGAGGAGGTTTAGGTGATGATAGGATGAGAAGAAAGATGATTAAAGATGATGATGATGAAAGGAGGAGGAGGAGGAGGAGGAGAAGAAGAAGAAGAAAGAGTAGTAGGAAGAGGAGACTGTCGATGGTAGTGATGGTGGTGGGGGGTGGGTGTTAATAATAATGATGATCATCCTCAACAATTATGACGTGAATTTGATGCGGATTTGACTGTTATTTCTGGCAAACTGAAGGACCGCG
The DNA here is from genome assembly GCF_046866305.1 of Octopus bimaculoides. Classification (NCBI taxonomy): domain Eukaryota; kingdom Metazoa; phylum Mollusca; class Cephalopoda; order Octopoda; family Octopodidae; genus Octopus; species Octopus bimaculoides. The sequence goes on from NC_142949.1 coordinate 5,118,387, forward strand.
TACAGGCGTTCCCTTTAGGTTCGTTGTGTGTGTGCGTGTGTTTCTGTGTTTGTATGTGAATGTATATATTTGTGTTTGAGTGTGAAAGTGTGTCTGTGCGTTTCTAACGAAGAAGAGTTACAATGTTTTTTGTGTTTTATTCTTGTAAACTTTTTTAACCTTGGATGCGACAGCAAAATCCTTCGAGACTCAAACAAAATGCTTTGTAGTATTTAATTAAGATCTTTTATTTAATTAATTATTATCGTTATTATTTTGCACGCTGAATCGGGAAGATGGGACGGTGACCATGATTTTTATAGGTCCTTCAAAATCCGTGACCTTGACGCCATTAATGTTCCAGTTAAATTGTTGCAGGAAAAACATGAACAGAAAGATGATTCCGGAGGCACATGCGCAAGAGAAGAGCGATTTAGCATAATGACTAAAAACGAGCTGCAAAACAAATTTTGATTCAACATTGCGGACGAGGGGTAGAGAGAGGGAGAGAGAGAAAGAGAGAGAGGAGGAGAAAGAGATAGAGAGATGAATGTTTTGTGTATGTTTGAGTTTTGAAATAACGAGGCGTAGTGGATAGAGTGGGGTTTGAGTAGGGAATTTGATACAACAACGGTGACCAGAAGCGAGGAAAAGCGTTAGTTAAGTGCACTTAAGAGATGTAAGTACTAGAGCAGCGGGTTTCAAGAATTAGAGACTTTTACAACAGCAATAGAAGAGATTTTGAAAGAGGATCAGCAACAGGAGGTGTCCGTGCGTGTGTGCGTGTTGTTGTTGTTGTTACTGTTGTTTCTACTATTGTTGGGCATCTTCTTGTTATTGACGTCAGGGTATTGTTAATGTTGTCGCTGCTGTAGATGTCGCTCTGTGGATGGCGTTGTTCTTTATCCTCACGCTGCGTGTTTAACGTCGTTGATACCATTATTATTCCTAAAATTAATGCTGTTGTTGTTGTTATTGAACTTACTCTTTTCGTTGCTGTTGCTTTTGTCATTGTTGTAAGTTTTATCGTTATTTTCAGTGATATATCTGTTGCTTTTCATTATCATTTCGCCTCGAGACATTCCTCGCACAAAACAGAACTAAGATTAATATCGAATACACGACTGCCGTGAGCACATCGCTCTATTTTCACATCGTCTTATTTATATGCAGGAATGCATTATCCAATGTATCCTTTGTTGAAGACCGTACGCCGTGGTTGACCCCCTACATGTTAATTTCAATTTGGTCGTGAAAGAACGAGAGTTTTGCAGACATGATCTCTGAACAGCTCTGAAAAACGAACCGAAAGAATTACTGTACTAAGTCTATTATATAACAGCGAAGAATTATAAGAGCCATTAATTATCAGATACAATATGTGCAGTATATCATCTCAGTCCCTGCGATCCGAGTTCAAACGCTGACTAGGTCGATTTTGCATTCCATCTTCTTGACGACGAGAAATAAACAAGTCAATTCATTGAGTGAGTGAGTATGTATATACATATATACATTTATATATGCTTATATATATATATATATATATATATATATATATATATATATATATACATATACATGTATATGTATAATCAAAATAAACAACGGGATATCCAGTTGCTCATTTTGATTTTAATCACCTTACTTTGAAACTGTATGGATAATACTGTACTAAATTCTGGTGCCTCAGCTTAAGTACCATATTCATCTGAATATGTGTGTGTGTGCATGTGTGTGCGTGTATATATATATATATATATATAAATATATATATATATATATATATATATATATATATATATATATATATATAGGATCGCGGTCTCGATTCCCAGACCGGGCGTTGTGAGTGTTTATTGAGCGAAAACACCTAAAAGCTCCACGAGGCTCCGGCAGGGGATGGTGGCAAACCCTGCTGTACTCTTCCACCACAACTCTTTCTCTCATTCTTACTTCCTGTTTCTGTTGTGCCTGTAATTCAAAGGGTCAGCCTTGTCACACTGTGTCACTCTGAATATCCCTGAGAACTACGTTGAGGGTACACGTGTCTGTGGAGTGCTCAGCCACTTGCACGTTAATTTCGCGAGCATACTGTTCCGTTGATCGGATCAACTGGAACCCTCGACGTCGTAAGCGACGGAATGCGAACAACAACAACACTGCTGCTCAGTGAATTAACTACGTATCTTAGTCGCAGAGTCACAGAAGGAAATTGCTAAGACATAATCCACTACAAAACACAGCAAATAGTCGGCACCACAATTACTAAGCCACATACCATCACCAGTATCAGATCTAGGATAATACTATACTACTGTAATACTATAACGCAAACTGCAACCGCAGAACGACCAACGCTGTCTCAATACTGCCTACTACGTGTAAACGACAACATCGACTTAAGAAAGTATACACTGCAAGAACTACTACCAATTCTGTAATTAGTAAAGTTAACACCACCACCATTACTTCTGCTACTGCTGCTACTACTACTACTACTACTACTACTACTACTACTACTACTACAACAACTACTAATACTACTACTACTGTTGCTACTACTAATTCAATGACGACGACAACAACAGCAACTCCTCAAACAATATACAGAAATATAACTTTACCATTAATATTTGAAGAAAACCCAAATTGATCGAGAATCATTACTGCAGGAGAATTATATTTCATTATATATATAAACATTTATAAATTGTACATATATATATATATATGTGTGTGTGTGTGTGTGTTTGTATGTGTGTATGTATATACGTCTGAAATTGTACACACACTCATTAACACATAAACATACATAAATGGGAAATATATATTTTATGTATGATTATATATGTGTGTGTATATATATATATATATATCGGCAAAGGCAGTGAGTTCAAAGGAAATGAAAATTTCTAATTCTACAAACTGCTTCCATATAGTTAGTTTCGCTAGAATTATTTGTCAAGCTGTTCAGCAAAACAACAAAAATTACAAGAGTGAAACAAAATAAAATCATATAATATATATATATGTATATATATCAGTAAAAAGTTTTTAAAAAATACTAAAAAAAAAACAGAAATAAATGATGATGATGATGATGATGATGCTGATGTTGTTGATTCATAGTAATAATAATAAGGATAATATTTTTGCCGCTGCTATTTGCTTATAACCATTTCCTATTTTACCATTAAATTTTCAAAAATGAACATCAGACCCCCACAGGCGTTGGGTTTTGAGATTTTAAATTGAGCAATCAATTCTCTCCGTTATTACTTTCAATTTTACAGAGACACACACACACATACACACACACGCACACGCACACACACACACACACACAAACACCTATGTGAATACACACACATATACATATATGTAAGTATGTGCGTATACGTTTGTACATATATATATATATATATATATATATATATATATATATGTAAATATATTTAATTTCTATATATACATGATTGTGCGTGTGGGTGTATGCGTGTGTATGTGCCTGTATATGTTTTCTTTGTGTGTGACTGTTTGCACAAAGCCACATATAAATGTTTATGTGTCCCTGTATGTGTGTGTGTTTCCATTTATCACTATATAAATATAGATATATACTCATACATACCTACATACACACACATACACACAAGCACACATACATATACAATCACACCATTTTAAGTCTCTTTTATCTTTACCTTAGTTTCTTTACACAATTTTTTTTTATTTCTTTTCAGTCATCTTTTTCATTTTTGTCTCTTTAATAAATCTGTCTTTTAATAATGAAAAAAAAATACATAAAACATGTTTTTTTGCAATCCCATATTTTTAACATTTCTTCGTTTTTCGCACTGTTATTTCTAACGCATCTCTATTATTTTCGTTTATTTAAGGTTTATGAGTGGTTTTTACTTCATTTTAATTTTTCCTTTCATTTGTTGTTTTTTATTGCTATTTTTGTTGTTGTCCTTCTTCTTGTTCTTGTATTTGACGCACTTGATATTGGTGATGGTGTATTCTTCTTCTTCTTCTTCTTCTTCTTCTTCTTCTTCTTCTTCTTCTTCTTCTTCTTCTTCTTCTTCTTCTTCTTCTTCTTCTTCTTCTTCATCTTCTTTTTCTTCTTCTTCGTCGTCGTCTTCTCCTACTTTTCCTTCGACAACAACAGCTTCCACATAGTTATGCATAATTCCAGTTACAAACATCACTTAGTTTTCAAGATCTTCAAAATATATATGCATATAAAAATATGTACAAATGTATAAGTGTGTATACATACATATATATATATATATATATATATATATATATATATATATATATATATACGTCTACAAACACGCACTTACACACATATACATAAATAGATATACATACATATATATATATATATATATATATATATATATATATATATATATATATATATATATATGTACGTACATACACACATACATACTTGCTATAAAGAGAGAGATTGATAAAGAGAGAGTGAGTGTGATGGTTATTTTCTGTCCAAAAGACAGTCAACTTCAAAAGAAACCTATAATGGGTTGTGTCGGGCAGAAATAGATGCTGTGGAATTTCTGATACGTCGTTGGCGGCGGCGGCGGCGACGGCGACGGCGGCGACGGCGACGGCGGCGACGGCGGCAGCGATGACAAGGATGACGATAGCGTCGAGAACTGTGATAACGAGGACGTCAAAGATGGCGGCGATGCTGACAATGAGGGGAAGCATCATGAGGAAAATGATGTTACTGATGATGATAACGATTATCATGTTCATGAATGATGATGACGGTGATGGTGGTGGTGGATGGTGGTGGTGATGGTGATGGTGGTGGTGGTGGGCTTTTTTTTTTCTAATTGCTGCAGAAAGGAGGTGGTTGTGGTACAAATTATTTTCCAAAATATTTCAAAGAAACTCATCTAGCTTGTTTATTCGTTTATTATAAAGGTTCGATGTCACACTAATTGTGGCTCTATGTATATATATATATATATATATATATATATATATATATATATATATATATATATATATATATATTTGCCCTTACATGTATACATACCTGTTTGTTTAAATATGTGTGTATAAGTATGCATATATGTGGGGGGTGGCAAGAAGCTTGCCTCCCAACCACATGGCTCCACGTTCAGTCCCTCTGCGTGGCACCTTGGTAATTATCTTCTATTGTAACCTCGGGTCAACCAAACCTTGTGAGTGAATTTGATAGACGGAAACTGAATGAAATCCGGTGTATGTGTTTGTGTGTGTTTGTGTGTGTTTGTGTGCAAGCGAGCTTGTCTATGTGTGTGCGTGTGTGTGTGTGCTTAGAGAGATAGGTGCAGTTATATACGAATACGTACGATGTCTCTAGGAATGTGTAATATACATGAGTATCATTGTGACACGCGTATGTCGCCTTTCTATTATCTTCTTGAAATTTCTCCAAATAATAGACCTGTTACTCTCTTCATAATAGCGTTTAATACGTTGCTATTTTTACTCCTGTATTACTATCACTAGTAGTAGTAGTAGTAGTAGTAGTAGTAGTAGTAGTAGTAGTCGTAGTAGTGGTAATGCGACGAGGCTATAGTAGAATACATTAGCCCAAGTCGCCACGCAGTGGAACTGAACACGGAACCATGTGGTTGGCAAGTAAGCTACTTACCACACAGCCACTCCCGCGCCTATGTGTATATATATATATATATATATATATATATATATATATATATATATATATATATATATATATATATATATATATATATATATATATATATATATATATATATATATATATATATATATATATATATATATATATATATATATATATATATATATATATATATATATATATATATATATATATATATATATATATATATATATATATATATATATATGCATATGCATGCATGTTTGTATGTGTATATTGATTAACACTAGAACAATATTGACCAATGTGTCACTGCTGATTACAGTTCGAGTAGATACATAAAAACCATAACCCATTGTAAGTGTAATGCAGATATCGAAAAAACAGAAACACTCACTCGACAACAGTGGAGGAAATACGTGATGTATTTCAGTTGCCGTGTGAATAAAATAGACATATCCATTAAGTGAAGAGCAAACACGCATATTGATGGTTCTTCCTTATTTTCTTCACTAGTCTGGACATGCACGGATGCTTTTTACACGCTAGTAGTAGCACGCAGTCCGTAATCAACCGTCGGATTCCAGAATGAATGCTGGAGTAAGCAGTAAAGCTTTGCTATGTTGTGAGGTTAGATAGGACATGTGTACATGCTCTGATTCCTTTCAGTTCATGACAGCCGAGAGGAGGGACGTTAGGTTTCCCCTTTAAGGACAAATATCGCTGAAGTTATTTGATGAACAACTAACAGAACTAAGGCAATTAAGGTATCGAAGCGCCTTATTTCATTTTTTATTCACACATGCGCTCGTTATCTCATATACTTACATACACCCCCCCCCCACACACACACACATTCTCTCTCTCTTTCTCTCTTTCTCTCTTTCTCCCTCCCTCTCTCTCTCTCTCTCTGATTCTCTTTCTCTGACTCCTCCATTCCTTTTTCTACTATCTTTCTGTATATGTGTGTATGTGTGTTTATATACGTGTGTGTCTGCCTATATATATATATATATATATATATATATATGTGGCGCGTATTGTGATCGGTGCACCTGGGATCATTTCGCAGAAAGCAATATTCTTGCATCAATGGCTGTAGATACCAAACTTCATAGAAAGTATTCAGTTGGCAGCAATACTTGAAGCAGCTCATGTTTTGAGAAAAGTGTTGCATCTCTAAAACTGCGGGATGGAGCTGGGATGTGACATTGATAACTCAGGGGAAGATAGGATGATATCAGTTTTAAATTTTGGCATAAGGCCAGCAAGTTATGGTGAGGGGTTAAGTCTACTACAGCGACCCAAGGACTCGACAGGTATCTATTATATAGACCCTGAATGAATAAAAGGCAAAGTGGAGCTCAGCGGAATTTGAACTCTTAACATAATGACGTGCGAAATGCCATTAAGCATTTAGCGTAGAGTGCTAACGATTCTGCCACCTCGCCCCTTTTCAAATAGGACAACAATGAAAATGGTAAGTAGGAGCAGCTTACGCGAAAACGTCTGCGTGTGTACTGGTGTCGTACTTTTGTACTTTAGTTAAACGTCCCCATAAGACGGAAAGGTGAAGTTAACCTCGTTGCTATTTGAACCCAGAATATAAAGATACTGGTTATCAGAAGGCATTTTCTACGCCGCTCTTACTGTTGTGCGCATGTATGTGTAATAGTGATACTAATAATGACAGTATCTCGCATCGATGACAATGTATGAGTATTCAGTTATTGCAGAATGAGCTTCACAAAATGATTTCTCTATAGCGATGAAACGTATGTGCTGTATCTTAACTCACACCTTCCATCAAATCGATGTTGCCTTAAACAGGGACACTGTGTGCCACGCTTCCGGTGTCGAAGTGATCGCAGAGTAACGTGAGATGAAGTGTCTTGCTCAAGAACACAACGGTCGAAGAACCAACCGGTACGGGTATTGAAACCCGCTCTCGCAATCGCGAATGCATCACACTAACCACTAGTCCAAATGCTCTCACAATATTAACCCAGTACCTCCCATAATTCTATTAACTGGATTTTTTTTTATGAAACTTTGATTTCTAGCATAAAACAGCCTTAGAAACACGCTGGAATGATCAAAATAATATTTTAAATAGAAATAAGCGAGATATTGGGTGAAAAATTTGAATATCATAGAAATATACCTAGTAGATATAGCAAAAAGGTTAAATATGTATAAATATTGACAGATAATTACGAAATTTGTAATTTTTAACTGATCTCATATGAAATCAGTGGTAGGTAATGGGTTAATAATACAACCGTTACAACTAATACTAATATTACTATTAATAACAACAATATTGATATTAAGAAGATCAACAACAGCGATAGGGCCACAGCATGCATGAAGGCTATAAGACTATATGCACTTTTTCTGGTCGAGTAGTTACCGTTTTATTATGTTATCCTATATATCTCGATATTTAAATGGTCGCTTATATCTCAATCACCTGCCGCCAGATGGCGATCCGTGATGACGAAGCCATGTTGAACTTTCGGTTCACGTGCAAGTTCACAACGTTTACAACAGTGCAGGATATTTATATATTTAGAGAGAAACGAGAGAGAGGGGGGAAAAGAAAAGGGAGATAAAAAAAATCGATATAGATGGCAGCAGTTTGATGTTTGTTAAGGAATGTTTGATATGTTCTTTTTGTTTGTCCTCTACAGATACAATCGGTTGAGGAGAAAATAAATAAGAAGCTACATTTTTGGAATACTGTTTCATAAATGCAACTTGAGCTTGATGTTCAAGCCGTGACAGCAGTCACATTTCTGATTGAAGTCATTCTAGCATTATCAATTATTTAACTCTAAGACTGGAGTGTGTAGCTGAAACTAAACTGAAGAGTAAAAATATCAGAATGTTTCACGTGACGTTTAGCTACGAATTTTTATTTTTAGTTCAAATCCTGGTGGAGTCGAGTATAAATTTGTCATACTTACGTGATCGATAAAATAACGATACAACCAAGTGTACTAACCTTGTAGAAAAGATTGTTTGCCAACATAACATGGCAGTCCTGGTTTTGGACTAATGTAGCTGTAATTTAGCCCCAGGAGACGTCGTCTCCAGCTGGCTATACTACACGATTTGTGTCTTTATATTCTTGAACAAGGGAATCTAGCATCCCCACTCAGCTCAAAATAAAATCTGTGTATCGCTATTTTGGGGTTATTTCTCTTCATATATATAGGCTTGAAACGTCTTTCCGTGTTTCCTTTCTGTGGAAGAGCGTAGGCTCGAAAGGTTAAAGACTTTTTCACTTCCTGAGCGTTAAACTAATACATCTGTTTGTTGTCTACACCACCTATCTTTGTCTTTTGTTTTTTTTATGAATTATACCCCCTCCCCCCGAATAAGTGTCACATATTTTTACAGATAAATTCCTCTATTTACATAATATCGAGGTATCTTTCTTTCTTTTGTTGTCCTTCCTATCAATATACATACATACATATATATATATATATATATATATATATATATATATATATATATATATATATATATATATATATATAGGTGTGGCTGTGTGGTAAGGAGTTTGCTTCCCAGTCACTCGGTTTCGCGTTCAATCCCAAGTGAGAACTTGGGTGAATGTCTTCTACTCTAATCTTGGGCCGACAAATGCCTTGTGGGTGGATTTGGTAGACGGAAACTGAAAGAAGCACATAGATATATGTGCGTGTGCGCTTGTGTTTATCCTCTCACCATCACTTAACCGATACTGATGAGTTTAGGTCTCCGTAACTTAGCGGTTCGGCACAAGAGACAGATAGAATAAGTACTAGGCTTACAAAGAATACGTCCTAGGGTCGATTTCTTCGACTAAAACTCTTTAAGGCAATGCTCCAGCATAACTGTGAAATGACTGTAACACATAAAAGTATAAAAGAATATATATACGATGAGTATCTTGGGATAAATATCCAAAATATCAAGGCGGATACGGTATGATAACTCAGGTTGAATCCCACTGTAATTCCTCCGATTGGTGTATCCTAGGTTCGATTCTCAGGATTATGAATATCTTCGGTAGTGTAAATCCGTAGCAACAAAAGATAAGCAAATGTACTAATCACCGTATTCGCTGTATCTGTCTTATATATGTGTACGAAGGTGTGTGGCTTAGTGGTTAAGGCATTCGATCACGATCTTAAGGTCGTGAGTTCATATCCTTGTGACACGTTATGACATTGAGCAAGACACTTTAATTCACATTGCTCTAGTCCACTCAACTGGCAAAAATGAGAAGTACCTCTATTTCAAAGGGCCAGCCTTGTCACTCTGTGTCACGCTGAATCTGTCTAAGAACCACGTCAAGGGTACACGTCTTAGTGGAGTGCTCAGTCACTTTCATGCTAATTTCACGAGCAAACTGTTGAGTTGATCCTATCAGCTGGGACGCTCGTCGTCGTAACCGACGGAGTGCTCCTTATATTTGAGAAACGAAAAGAATGGCTTCACTGACAGTTCTAATAATATAATTTTACAGATTGATTTTTACATCTACTAAGTTATTTGTTAACTTTAGTGGGGAGATTTCATTTAAAGACTCCTTGTTAACTTTTTTAAAAATCTCCCAACCGCATTTGGGGAGATTCTTTTCCTCTTTCAAATATAGCTAACTGCACCCAGGATTTCACACTTTTTCCAATATATATATATATATATATATATATATATATACATACACACATATATATATATACATGTATATATATATATATATATATATATATATATATATATATATATATATATATATATATATATACATACATACATAATTACATACTCATTTATATGTATATATATATATATATATATATATATATACATACATACATAATTACATACTCATTTATATGTATATATATATATATATATATATATATATACATACATACATAATTACATACTCATTTATATGTATATATATATATATATATATATATATATATATATATATGCGAGTGAAAATAAATACAAAAAAGGTGGTTTTTTTGTATGATTGTTTATAGAGGAATATATTATTTTGTTTAAAAGAGTTCCAACACTGTCTGTTTTTTTATGTTTTATTTATATTCCTGCAGAACCAATGTGGGGTATAGAATATGGAATATACAATATATAATATAATATACAATATATAATATAAAATAAAATAAAATAAAAATAGATGGCACCATGAAATAAAGTATTGAATGTAGATGAAATATTGAGTGTTCAATATAAAGGATCAAATATATAAACATAAATATATAAAGGCGACTCGAGTTTCAGGGCTATTTCCCTTCGTCATGGCCGGTATGACAGACTGTATATATATATATATATATATATATATATATATATATATATATATATATATATATATATATACATACATACATACAAACACACATACATACATGCATACATACATACATACATACACGCATACATATATGTGTATAATGATATATATATATATATATATATATATATATATATATATATATATATATATATATATATATATATATATATATATATATATAATCTCTGCGTGCATTTCAATAGCAGTATGTTGATTATATGCGTACGTATGCATGCATCTCTATATATGTATATGCATTATTCTAGACACCACTTATCACCAATTTTAAACAAATTTTTTTTCTAGCTTTATTAGTTATTTATATTTAATATTTCATATTTCGAAACCATAAATTTCCGAAAAGTCGGTTAAAAATTTCCAGATCTCCCGGCAGTTGTCTTTATTTGTCTGTTCGTCTTTATATAAATTTATCTCGTTGTGTTTTTTTGTCTTCACTTTTTTTTCGTCGTTTCTTTGTCTTTTATTCTCATTTTATGGAAACTAAGAATCATTAAAACGTTGCTGTGTCTCTACTTTCTATATTTTTTCTCTCCTTATCACCACTTCTCTTTTTATGTTTTTTTTTTTTTGTTTTCACTGTTTGGTGCTTAAATTTTTTTTTCTTCTGTTACTATTTGGCCATTAGCTTTCTTAAGCAATAGGAAAGGTGAAACAGAAATAGTTTATCTGCTCTTGACTGCATTTGAGATTTCTTAAGGCCTCAAGAAGAAATATTAAAATCATATTAATAATATTAACCCGCTAATTACACCAAATTATTCGTTGACATATTGGTATTAACTGACACACAGGAAAAACCTCGACTTTCCAAAGAAAAAAGAAATGAAATAAAATTTTTAATTTCTATCTTAATACTATAAAGTATTTGTAAAGAATTTTACTAAAAAATGTTTCTAACTGTTTCTCTTTAGAAAATGAGTACACAAGCCTCATGTCAGCAATCTGTGGCCGAATGTTTAAGAAATTCGCATGTTTTCTTTTCTTTCCCTCCATTTTTTTTCTTTTTATTTTGGCTTCTTTCCCTTATTTCTGTTTGTCTGATAAAGGACTAGCGACCGAAATGTCAAACACTACTTCCGTTTCTTTCAAGCATAGCATCGACTGTAATATTACTCCTGTGTTTTTCTCCTCCACAACATATGAAAGAGAAAGGAATGGGTGATAGATGAATAACTGAATAAGGAAGGAAGGGCTGATGGCAAACTGGTAGTGGGATGATAGAAATTCTACGGTGAAAAACACAATCAAACAGCGTTACAGCTCTGTATGAGTATATATGTGTGTGTATATAAAAGGGAGGCACTCGAATGTTTCTTATATATATCTCAATGCCTCACATTTCTTATTTATGTATTTGTATATATATATATATATATATATATATATATATCTACCTACCTATCTATCTATCTATCTATCTCTTAATGTTACCCCTTACTCATCGCACTCTCCAACCCATTCCATCGTAACCAATTCTCAACAATATCCCGTTCGCAATCTTATATTTTTTTCACCACCATTCGCTACATCTATCCAGCCATATTCCTACCACTCTCTACTCTCTCTCTCTTTCTCTCTGTCCTTCCCCCTCTCCCCCTCTCTCTCTCTCTCTCTCTTTCTTATACATACATACATATATACATATATATATATATATATATATATATATATATATATATATATATATATATATATATATATATATATATATACACGCATATTCTTCTTATCTAATACTTTGTTTCCATTGATCTACTGTCGGTCATATGTAAGCTTTGAACTAGGCTAATCGTTCGATTGCTTTGGTTGCGATCACGCGTTCATTTTGATAGTTTCGTGGCGAAGAATCTCTTTTCCTTGTCAGTAACAGAGTTCAGAGCCAGCTTTGAGCGAACTCACAGACACTCTTTTCACTTTGATACTCGGAATACCTTTCATAACAATATATCTTTGTACACGCGTATGTGTGTGTGTGTACATATGTGTGTTTGTATATATACACATTCATATATACACCTACGTACATACAGAAAAATGTAACGATATATATATATATACATATATATATATATATAATATACTAAATATAAATTACATAGTTATATACTAATATACTAAAATATATATATATATATATATATATATAATGTATATAAATACATATTTATATATACAATTATGCATACTTAATTATTGGTACATATATATATATATATATACATGTATGTGTAGGTTTGTGTATGCGTGTATATGTGTGCACATATATATATATATATTTCTTTATTTATGAATATGTATGTAAGTATACATGTTAATATATATGTATATATTTATAGGTACGTATGTATATATATTTGAACGTAGATGTGTACCTGTATATGTGTAGGTATGTATGCTCATATATATGTGCGTATATGTATGTATATGTGTGTGTGCTAGTGTGTGTCTGCATATGTATATGTGTTTGTGTATATATATCTGTGTGTATATATATATATATATATATATATATATATATATATATATATATATATGTGTGTGTATGTGTGTGTGTGTGTGTGTGTGTGTGTGTAGGTACACACACGCTCCTAGCGGGGAATGGCTGGTTGTGTTAAAATATTGACTAAAACACTTCTCAATACAGCAGAACCATTGCATTGCAATTACGTTTTTTTTTTCTTTTTCATTTTCGTTTTTTTTTTTTTTGGAAAATGTTCAACTCCTGTAATTATGATTCCAAACTTGAAACACTCCGTACACACATGCACCTCTCCTCCCGCTTTCTCATGTGAAAATCACATTTAGATGAAACTCTTTCTGTAAATCATATTATTTTTACCCCACCATCAGCAACACCAAAAACCACCACTTTCTCCAGAACCATTACTAACCACCGTCACCATCAACAACACCACCGCTACCACCGATATTCACGAAACCCATTGGCTTAATAGTGAAGGTGTAAGTGGTACCAGACGAAATGGTTTGCAGAATTTGGGGCAATATTTGCCTGTATTTCCAGAACTTGGAAACGATTTGACTCGATCTAAATTAATAGAGAATTGCTTCCCAGTTCATGATTCCGGGTTCAGTCCCACTGCGCGGCACCTTAGAAATTTAACTTTGACCATTGTGTCGGGCTGACATAAGACTTGTGCGTGAACTTGGTAGATGGAAACTGAAAGAAGCCCATCGTCTGTGTGCGTATGTTTATCTCGCTCCACCGCTTTCAAGTATCAGGCCTTGAAAATGAGCTGTGGCATCGATTCTTTCGACTAAAATTATTCAAGGCGGTGCCCCCACATACATACATACATACATACATACATACATACATACATACATACCTATCCAGACTATGAATTCATATTCATACCAATAATAATTGGAGCAGTATGTTTTGTTGGTTAATGCTTAAAGGAGAATCTCGATAAACTGGGATTTCCAGAAAGAGTAATCGACCGGCTAATTCGTACATTACAAGTGCAATCTGTGAATGGAACAGTAAAGATATGCAAGACTTTACTCAAGTTCCAAATGTGAATTTGTCTGTGTTAACTACATCCTGAAGATGGAACCTTGTATCTTTGTAAGGAAACTGCTGACGAAACGACCTTAGTTTTCTTTTCTTGGGAACTGGTGAAGAGGAGTGTTTACACTACACAGATTGTCTTTTTGTCTCTGGCTGAAAATAAGAATCCCAACAATCATTCTGGGTGAGGAAATGTTCAAGGAAACCAGCTGGATCTACTTCAAAGAATGTCAGATTTTCGCATAATGTGATCGCCCTAGTGCGGTTCTGGTCAGGTGTCAGAAGACCGGACAGAATTCTTTGGCATGCCAGGTTCTTTGTGCAGAATATTCTCGACTCCGCCACGAGAGATTCTAACAGCATTGACTATTTAATATATAAGCAATCGCCTGTCACCCATCACCCGTGGCGAACACAAACGACGTTTTCCTCGCTGATGGCAGTTGGAGGGTATCCAAACGTTGGGTTATCTCCAAGACAATCCCTTCTGCAAAATGCAGCTCCCTATTTTGGGATTGTTAATGAAGCTAGAGCGTCATCTAGTATTTTTGCAACCAGCATGAATGTCGTTGGAGGCTAAACCCTTTTTCTGCAGATACTTGATGCCAAATATTGTCCATTTTCAAGAGAATTCGTTATTTGTTACATTTGAAATCTTCTTTGAAAAATCAGGTGCCAGTTTAACTGTAAACCAGCAAAGTGAAGTTGAAATGGAAGATTACAAGATTTCACACCTTTAGCATCACTCCTTCATATCTAACCTATGAACGTTTGAGCGCGCCCCAGTAAATACCAAACACACACACACATCTATATGTATGTATGTATGTATGTATGTATGTATTTATGCATGCATGTATGTATGTATGCATGTATATATAGGTGTGTGTCTGAATACATTAAAACTATTGGATTGTTCCGGATACTGTCGACTGTATGAGTAGCACGGTGACATTTTTTGAAAAGCAATAATATAATGTTCGTCTACGTGTGTGTGTAGGTGTGGAATGTATGTGTGCATGCGTGTGTGCGCGGACGTGTGTCTATATAGAGATTCTGGTTCCATTCATAAGTCCAATAAAGTTTCTAGCGGTAGTTCCGTGACCTATTATAGCTGACACCAATCTCTAGTCCAGCCAATGTTTTCCTACTATTTATTCTACGTGCTGAGATGCAATTAATTTTCTCAGCTTGATTCCTACTTTATACTTTCATAAAACATGTAATTATCCACATTTATTTGAAGGAGGTAGCATTTTTTTCACCAGATTTTCATCGATGTCAAAAACGGACTTATTCGATGCGTTGTGCCAATGACAACAGACGTATGACTACAAATCTGGACACACGTCAGTTTATTATAGTTGTCTTCGATCAGACAAAAATTCCTGACCACAGTTGTTACCGTCTACAAACGAATTTGACAACTACCAGAGAAATATCTATATCCCGGCTTGCTTTACAAGAAATAACTACTGCATCTCAATTAACTCGTAACGGACATTCCTAAACTATAAACGACTGACATTTATATAGTCGTAGCTCTTTAGCAGGGAATCTTATTCCCAACCACAATGTTCCGTGTTCAGTCACACTATGGGAAGCAGAAGACACTGGGCCGGCCAGTGGATCGGAGCAACGTGAAATGAAGTGCTTTGTTCAAGAATACAACACAATGTTGCGTTCAGGATTTGGAACTACAATCTTACGAGCTGAATGCCCCACTCTAACCACTCAGTCACGTACCTCCAAACACACACATACACACACACACAATATATATATATATATATATATATATATATATATATATATATATATATATATATATATATATATACATATATAGGAGAGAGGCTGAGTAGAATTTACTTTCGGGGATCCAAAGTTAGATTTCTAATAAAGAATCTTCATATTAATTTTTTAGCTTGCTATTGCAATATCTTATTAAAAATATGAAAATTGTATAAGTATAAGCTATATTATGAGTATTTATAGAACACAGTCCTATATAAAGTCAACAAACAATTAAAAATGGAGAAGAGAAGATGTTAAAAATTTGATAACATTTAATATATATATATATATATATATATATATATATATATACCAGACAAGGAAAAAGGAAAAATAAAAAGGTCTCAGCTGGAACTCATTTAACAACTGTGGGTCAGTTTATAATGCTGCAGGGTACTAGAACCGTCAGCACTTCCGACAAGGCGGTTCGCGGCATTTCGTGCCTCTGTACGTTCTGAGTTCAAAGTCCGTTAAAGTCGGCATTGCTTTTCAATCTTTCGCAGTCAATGAAGTAAGTATTAATTTAGTACTAGGAGCGATGTAATCGAATTACAACCTCCCCACCAAATTTCAGGCCTCGTGCCTATTGTAGAATGGTTCATTATATGACAGTTTAGTAATAATTTGTTTGAAGCTGCATCTGGCCACAAGTTTCACAAACCAAAAGTCTACGTAACTGTAGTTGCCGTATGCTAAGCTTACCGTATTTCAATCGATAAACAATCCTGCCTCCAAGTACATTACAGAAATGGTTTAGCATTCCCGTTATCTTCCAATCTTATTTGTCCATTAAATCTGGCCCTTATATACAACTACACTGATCCATCCCCTTTTGTCTAAAGTTATATAATCCCAGTCTTATGTGTCCATTAAATCTGGCCCTTCCTTATATACAACTACACTGATACATAAGCGAGAGATAACGAAGCAACAACCTCTTGACTAGAACACGAACCAACAACCTCTCTGAACCTTTTAAGCTTTACTCTCTCGCTTTCATTTCATTTGGCGGGTTTCCGGCTACCCATGTTCATTCAAAGGTTTAGCTGACCTCAGGCCAAGATAGAAAGGGGCCCATCTTTAACCAAGGGGGTGCTTAATGGTATCAAACAGCGTAGGTCTGAAGCAAACTTGAGCATGTTAATCAGACTGCTATGTCTGCTTTTGTCGCAAACAAATATTAAACCGTTCTAGCGAGCAACTGTAAACTGTTAATAAAGTGATTGCTTCAACAAACCTCGGTAAACGAATGAACCCCTTCGAAATTTAGCTTCTCCTCTAAACACCAGCGATGTAATATTGAAATCTATGACCTGAGGACGTATTTGTTTCGCTTGGAGGTTGACGTGACCTCTCCACAGTAGATTAGGGAACAGGTTTAGTGTGGTGACCCAAAGTTCTAATCGTAGTTATTCTCCGTTTTCATGTTCTTTTTTCTAGGGTCACGCGCTCTGATATGCAGGTCTTTGTCAGCTCAGCTCAGTCAACATAGCAGCAAATTTAATTCTGAAATGTTTAGTTTATTTTTTATGTGTGTTTGTTTGTTTGTTTGTCTCTTTGCAGATCGGGAGTTCAGTTGGTTGGTTGGTTGGTTGGTTCTTTCGTTGGTGGGTGGGTTTCGTTTTCTTTCATCGTTGTTTTCAATTTTTCTTTTTTTCTTTGTTCTCCCGACTGATGAAAGAACGGAAAAGGAAAAACTGTAGAAGAGAATGAGGAAAGAGAGAAAGAAGCAGACGGAGAGATAGAAAATTGAACGAGTGAGAAATAGAGAAGAAGAGAGAAAGAGGTAGATGAAAGAGAATAGGTGCAATGGTGAGAGAATATGTGAGAGAGAGAGAGAGAGAGAGAGAGATGGAGTGATTGAGGTGGAGTTTTCAAGGAAAGACTGTCCGTGTATGTATGCGTGTGTATGTGTATATATGTATATATATATATATATAAATATACACACACAAACATATATCTATGAGTGTGTATGTGTGTGTATTTGTGAGTACATCTCGTTTATATTTTTATCTATGCGTGTGTATACATCTGCATCTGTGTACTTGTGTATGTGTATGTGTATGCCTAAGTATATTTGTGTGTATCGTTGCATGTGCGTATATATATATATATATATATATATATATATATGCGTATGTGTATGTGTATGTACGTATATATCTGCGTGCTTTGTGTGTTTGCATTTGAGGAAGCATATGTCACGTGTGCGAGTATCTGCATGAACGTACGTACGACTGTATGCTATGAGTGTGTATACGTACTTTGCATTTGTATACGTATTTATGTGTATATTTGCGCGTGTGTATATATTTTCTCCTTTGTGCGTTTACGTGTAAATTGTGTGTGTTGATATAATAGTTTGTATGTGTTTAGTTGTTGCTTTACAGATATGTCTGCATGCGAACAGATATGTACGCGCACATGTCTTGGTATGCGTATGTGTATGTGTGTGTGTTAACATGCGTGTGTATTTGTGTGTGTGGGGGTGCGTGAGTGTGTGTGTGTTTGTGTGTGTGTGTGGTTGTGTACAGATGTGTTTCAAACACTGATAATTAATCAATAGTACAGATCTGATTTCCATAATTCCAGCAAATAGAGAGAAACGGAAAAAAATTAAAAAAATTAAAAATATAAAATTTAACAGGAAAAAAAGAAAAATGCAGAAAATGAAATAGTCTAGTTTAAAGGATAACTACGGGGAGGAGAAGGCGGGAGGGAAGGAGGCGGAGGGGGAGGGGAAAAGAAGAATAGGGTGAGTAGGAGGAGCAGGACCGGGAGGAGCGGGACGAGGAGGGTGGAGGAGTGAGATGGAAAAGATGGTGGATTTTCGGTAGCGCTTGTTGTTGGGAAAACGATGATGATGATGATGATAATGATGATAGTGGTGGTGGTGATGATGGTGGTGGTGTTGGTGGCTGGTGGCTATGCTGATAATGATGGTGATAATGATGATGTTAATGATGAGGATGGTAATACAGGTAACGATTGGGGTAACGGCGGTTATGGTAATGATGGTGATGATGATGATGATGATGATGATGATGATGATGATGATGACGCTCGATCATGATTTTGATGATGATGATGATGATGATGATGAGGGTGAGGATGAGGAGGACGGAGATGACGACACTAATGACGATGATCGTGATGATGATGATGATAATGACGATGGGGGTTCGTGATTGTAGCGGTTTGTCATGGCAGTGGTCGTTATGGTGACATGCGCAGCGTGGCTGATTGTAATGATGATGATGATGATGATGATGATAACGGTGGTGGTGGTGGTGGTGGTGGCGGTGGCGATGATGATACTTGTAATGGTAGTGGTTGTAGTGGTAGTAGCGGCGGTCTTGGTGATGATGTATATGTTGGCGGTGAAGGGAGTGCTGGTGGTGGTTGGCGCTGATGATGGTTGTGGTGGTGGTGGTGGTGGTGGTGGTGGTGATGTTAGTGGTGGCGCTGGTGCAGGCGATGATCATCATAATGATAACGATCATCATCGCCATGATGAACATTCTTAAAACCGCAAAAAAAAAAGAAAGAAATTACCAGCAATACGATAATGATTTTTGCATTAGATATGAACAGCTTGAGATATAGTAGCGGCAGTAGTAAGAGTGGTGGTAGGTGAAACAAGTGTAAAATACAGCTGCCACGAAGACTGTTCTTACTACTAATAATAATGATTATAAAACGACGGCGACAATACATGAAAGCAACAACAAATACAATGATAATGGTAAGAATAATAATTGCGGGGAATGGGGTTTCTTCGCTCTAGGTGTCGGGAAGACACTCGGTAAGAAATGGAAACAAAAGTGAAAGAAGAGGATAATAATTGTTTCTACTGAAGGCACAAGGCTTTGAAATTTGGGACGTAAAAACACCAGCATCGGTTATCAACCGATGTTGAGGGAACAAACACAAACACACAAACATACACACACACACACACACACACATATATATATATATATATATATATATATATATATATATACATATATACGACGGGC
>NC_142949.1:5143806-5146306 GCF_046866305.1 Octopus bimaculoides
TTATAGCGAAGCGCTAATTTACGCGGCCGTAAACAAACAACAAAGCTCGGTTGTCAACCCTAAGCGGGAATCACACAGACACTCGCCTACACTCGCGCACATACATACATCAACATATACATATATATATATATATATATATATATATATATATATATATATATATATATATATATATACATATATGTGTGTATATATGTGTGTGTGTATATATATATGTATATATATATATATATATATATATATATATATATATATATATATATATATATATATATATATATATATATATATATACATACATACATATACATACGAATACACATATATATATATATACATACATATACATGCGTATACACATATATATATATACATATATACACGTAGGATTTCCACATAGTTTGCATCTACCAAATTCAGTCACAAGGTGCCTTGAAATGGGACGAAATCCGAAAGAGTCTGCTTTGAAGGGGAACTTCTTAAATCACACAAACAAACGTTCGCTTATACATACATACAATCATACATACATACATACATACATACATACATACATACATACATACATACATACATGCATATACATATATACATGTGCAAATAAATGTATGTGTATGTGTATGAGTGTGTATATGTGCGTCTGTGCTTATGTAATTATGGAAGTAAGTATATATGTATGTTTATTGAAATTATGTATATGTAAAAATATCAATTTCATTACATCTTTACTTAATTGAAACACATTAACGATTGCACTAATTATATAAATCAACTCGGTTATTGTTTTGTTGCCGTTTGACATGGACAGAGAGAAGCTACTGTAGAAAGAGAAAGAGGCATTAGCATTAAGCTCAATTAAACGACTTCAAACAATGAATCTATAACGGCTACATAGCTGTGTCCTTGGTCGATCTACAGACACTTGAATGTGGCAAGTGATGAAATGAGGTGACCGGGTACACGAGAAATTGCTATCTAGAAACCTGTGTTACTTCTTAGTAAGTCAGTAAAATTAAGACTGGTATCGTGTATGAGTTTGTGTGTCTCTATATATCATATGTGGAGGCGCAATGGTCCTGTGGTTAGGGCAGCGGAGTCGAGGTCATAACATCGCGGTTTCGATTCCCAGACAGGGCATTGTGAGTGTTTATTGAGCGAAAACACCTAAAGCAAGCTATCGAACTCGCGATCTTACTGTAGCAAGCTGGACACTGTAACTGCTAAGCAACTAGTATACCCATTTCGTAATCATCTCTTTACGATAGGTGTGTAATTCTTGACATTCCCACCCAAACGATCAACTTTCAAAATGAGATCAATCAAGAAATGAAATTGAATACAATACCCTATCGACCATTGATAGTTTATCGATCTGTCTATTGTATAGTTACTTCACTTCATCCTAGTTTTTCTTCTGTTCTTTCATTGATCCTTTCCTACCGATATTCCTTCTCACCCAAATTCTCCTTCTAACGTTATTCTTCCTTACATTCGTTTTTTTCTTCTAATTATTCATTCTTACCTATTTTCTTCATTAGTATTATTATTCTTTGCTGTTATTCATAAAAAATTAAAATAAATAAATGCGCCCTTTTAAAGCCTAGCCAAGTTCATGGGCCCGGTTTTCTGGTTTCAATGGCGTATGTGCCCCCCCCCCCAGCTGGACGGGACGGCAGTCCATCGCAGCGTTACTCATTTTTGTCAGCTGATTGGACTGGAGCAATGAAGTGTTTTGCTCAAAACACGACGCGTCACCCGGTGCAGGAATCGAAACCACAATCTTACGATCATGATGCTGACACCGTAACCACTAAGCCTCCACACTGTCATTCATGCCTTTCGTTATCCCTCCTTACTTATTCAATTTGGTTGTTGTGTCTATCCTCGCCTATAGATATGAATATTGAGTAGTGACCGAAAGAGAACGAACGGGAAAACATGCAGTTGAGATAGAGTTCCTCCGAAGGATCTCGGGAGTGACGTTACTCGACAGGACATTGTACCTCGAACATCAGAGAATCGCCCCACGTGGAGCCGCTACTTCTCTATATTTAAAGCTTACACCTCCAGGACGATGGAGATATGATTAGAGTATGGCAGAAATAATTATAAGATGGATTCTTGACGCTGAGCCAACAGGGAACAGACCTAGTGGTAGAACAGGAACAAGGTGATTGGGTGATATATATATATATATATATATATATATATATATATTGCGTACTGCAATCACTTTTGAAATCCGTGTTGCTTATTATTTGATTTTAATCACCCATCCTTTTGGGATGTGATATTCGGGTGCCTTCGCATAAGTACCATATTCAAGCCTTGAATCTATATCTAAACCGTATATATATATATATATATATATATAAGATCTGCTTTTCCAGTCGCTGCTGCTGAAGAGGAGAGAAACCCTCCGAAATGTATGCACTAAACAGTCTTGTTAGGGAAAGCTGTGGACTGACTCGGGGCATTTACATCAATTTGTTTACAG
>NC_142949.1:5156306-5158806 GCF_046866305.1 Octopus bimaculoides
GTGAAGTTGCGCGCTATTCGACAAGTAGAATTGTGTAGCGATGCTTTGTGTTAAAGCGAGAGATGTAACGCGGGAGATGTGTGTATTTTGGAGGGAAGTGTTATAGCGTAGAATGTTAAGGTGAAAGAGACTATTGCCGTCTCTTATAACTTAATGTAGATAATGAAGTGGTGCAGGTGGTGCCGTGTTATATGTTATGCTAAGATAGAATGTGCTCCGGCGTTGTGTGATGTTGATGAATAAAATTTGTGCATTGTTGAAATATATTGTGATGAATTTCATGTTTCAAAACGTTGCTTACTTTTTACTCAGCCTGAAATATTCTAGCAGATCTACTTGAAATAAAGCCATATATGTGGTATACTATGTATCTTAAAAGTTAAATGTCTCTGATCTTAGGTGTATGAGGGGTAACTTCAGACTAAACGATCACAGCAATACAATAAGCAACAACAATATGACGACTACAACAACACAAATTCCCGCCCACCATCACTAACATTTAAACCAATGCAACCCACATCATCGCCACTATTAACCCACCAACTTTTCAATACAACTGGCATCAACAGACAGCGGCATGTACTGGATATTAAGCTTAATGTTTTAAAAAGACTTGATGCGGAAGGAAAACTAAGTTAGATTGGCAAAACATTTAATCTTACATCTACAACGGGAACAGTATGTGACTACAGAGAAAAAATTATGTCGAGAGCTCAGGAAGTTACTCTGGTAACTGTCCGGGCATTTTTGCCACGTAGATCTAATCCAATTCTTAAAATGGAACGTTTCTTCTGTGTATGGATTAAGGATCAGATTTAGAGTAATGTGCCGATAAGCAACGATTTTATATGACGATTTGAAGAAAAAGGAAGGTTAAACATCTGAGGAGGAAAAACTCTTTTTTCGCTAGTATAAGCTGTCTTGAAAGGTTTAAGAAGTGTATGAATTTCTGCAACATAAAAATGGCTGATGAAGTTGCGAGCGCTAATACAGAGCTTGCTATTAATTATCCTGGATAATTGAAGAAAATGATTGCTGAAGAGGCTTACATAATAAAGCAAGTATACAGTGTTGGGGTTGCACTTCTATGGAAGCGCATAACTACTAAAATTTTTATGTAACACCCCGTAAATCCGAAGGCTTTTAAGGATTACACAAAGATTAATCTACCTCTAATTTGACGTTCACATAAGAAGGAATGGATTACTAAGTACTTAATCAAAGAGTGGTTCACAAACGCTTTTTGTCCTGCGATAGAAAGGTACACTACCTTACATAATATTTCCAAAAAATCAGTGTTTCTTTAGAGACAATGCATCGATCCCACAAGCAAACTTAGACGACTTTTCTGATAATAGGGGAGTAGAATACACACCCATGAATACAACTGGAATTTGTACAAAGAGTTGATGCGCCATAAACAACGAACCACTTTGGATAGTTCTTCACCCCTCAAGCTGATCTTTGGTAATGAACTATTAGATAGCAGGTATTGTCGTTCATCCTCCTAGTAACGCTTATTCCACCACCACCCTTCACACAGTAGTCAACGTCTTTTGTGGTAAGAACATACTCTTAATATATGATTCTTATTAATTCCATAACTCGTTCCTCTTGAAATGGTTTTATCTTTTTACGTATCTATATTTTACCATTTACATTTAGAAATAGTTATTTTCATGTATAAAATGGATCGTGTTGCTTGTCCTCTGTTGTTTTCTTCTACCCTTTTTCCACCCTTCGAAAAAGTCCGTAAGAGCGCAACCTCACATGCTAATATGAAAATAATCAATAGGAAAAATTGATTCGCATTACGGAATTTCGCGTTACGGCCAAATCTTCAGGAGCGCGTTTCTTCCGCAAAGCGAGAGATTTCTGTAATTAAGATCTCATTCATAGATAGATGTCGCGGTATGTTCCCTCTTTCTAGTAGTAATCAAGATGTTTTACTTCATCCCTCTCGCTCTCACCTTCTCTATATCAATACATCATTGTTTATGTCTGTCTTTCCATCAACCCACCCGCCTCACCTCTCGTCACGTGCTCACTAGCTCACTATACACACACATACACTCATGCACACACATACACGCACACGAATGCACCTTTATATATATATATATATATATATATATATATATATATATATATATATATATATATATATATATATACACACACATAATCACCGTCTACATCAACTGTTATACCGAACATAGAATCTAATTAAAATCACCCCCACTCCCTGATCCATCAGTTAATCGTCTGGGCGACAGCAGTCTTACACTGCGACCACACTGCTGCCCTACTGCTTTCACACTGCTATCACACTGCTATTTTATTACCGCTACATTGCTAACATACTAAACGCATTTCCCTCTCTCTTCCCCTCTCATTCTCTCGCTCTCTCCCTCTGTCTCTCTTTGTACATACATACATATATATATATATATATATATATATATATATATATATATATATATATATATATATATAT
>NC_142949.1:5163806-5168806 GCF_046866305.1 Octopus bimaculoides
CCAAAGCCTTGCGAGTGGATTTGGTAGACGGAAACTGAAAGAAGCCCGTCGTATGTATGTATATATATATGTGTGTGTGTGTATGTGTGTGTGTGTGTGTGTGTGTGTGTGTGTGTTTGTGTATATGTTTGTGTGTCTGTGTTCGTCCCCCCAATATCGCTTGACAACCGATGCCGGTGTGTCTACGTTCCCGTAACTTAGCGGATTGGCAAAATATACCGATAGAATAAGTACTAGGCTTACAAAGAATAAGTTCTGAGCTCGATTTGCTCGACTAATGGCGGTGCTCCAGCATGGCCGCAGTCAAATAATTGAAAAAAGTAAAAGAGTAAAACATTACGTATGTATCTATGTATGTATGTATGTATATATGTCTGTATTTATGTATGTATGTATGTATGTAACTATGTATATGTATTCCGGAATACATGTATGTATGTATGTATGTATGTATGTATGTATTCATGTGGGTAGCCTATGAATGTACGAGTGTGTTTGTGTGTGTGTTTTTGCGTGCAGTCATACGTCTGCAGAGATTCTCCGTTCCAATGTCTCTTCTTATGTGTCAAATCCAATTAACCTGGAATTGCAGAAACTGAAGGAAAGCTGAAAACTCTGCTGCTGTTGTTGCTGCTGCTGCTACCATTATCATAACTACGACTGCCGGAGCTCCTGCTTCAACCACCACCACCACTACTACTACTACTACTACTACTACTAATAATAATAATAATAATAATAATAATAATAATAATAATAATAATAATAATAATAATAAAAAAACAGAAACAATTCCTATCATAGTAGGTGCCTTTGGTATAATAAAAAGATATTCAGACAAATACATAACAAAAACACCAGGACTTACAAATATATATAACATACAGAAAATTGCACTACTGGGCACCGCACACATCCTACGCAAAACACTTTCAATACAGTAAACATAAGAGCACCACAGCAAACCACAGCACATGCCCAAGGCGCACAGAGCTGCGCTCGGTAGTGGAGTGAAAGCACGGTATAAAAATAAAACTACTGAACAATAATAATAATAATAATATTAATAATAATAATAATAATAATAATAATAATAATAATAATAAGAAGAAGAAGAAGAAGAAGAAGAAGAAGAAGAAGAAGAAGAAGAAGAAGAAGAAGAAGAAGAAGAAGAAGAAGAAGAAGAAGATTAACAATGATGCTGATAATGATAATAATACAACTACTATTACTACAGTTACTATTAATACTACTACCACCACCACTACTACTACTATTACTACTACTACTGCTATTACTGGTAATACTACTACTATTACTACAATTACTAAAATAATACTACTACTATACTGCTTCAACTATTTCTACTACTACTATTACTAATACTACTACCACTACTACTACTAATTCTATTACTACTACTACTACTACTACTACTACTACTACTACTACTATTACTGCTGCTGTTACCACTACTATTACTAAAATTACTACTACTACTAATATACTGCTTCATCTACTACTTCTACTACTGCCACTGCTACTGCTGCTACTACTACTATTACTACTACTACTACTACTACTACTACTACTACTACTACTATATTGCTTCAACTACTGTTTCTATTACTGCTGCTGCTACTGCTGCTGCTACTGCTGCTGCTACTGCTGCTACTACTGCTAATACTAATACTACTGCTGCTGCTGCTGCTACTACTACTACTACTACTACTACTACTGTTACTGCTGCTGCTGCTACTACTACTACTACTACTACTACTACTACTACTACTACTACTACTACTACTTCTCTTTTAAGCTTCAGCCCTAACTTCGTAATCATTTAAAACATCATAGCGCCACCATCATCGCCACCACACTCAGAACCAACGTCAACAGCAACGTCGTCTTCATCGTCCTCCTCATCATCATCATCATTGTTATCGCCGTTGTTGTTGTCGTCGTCGTCGTCATCACCAACATCATCATAATCATCATCATCATCATCATCATCATCATCTTCCTCATTACCATTACCGTCATCCCTCCATCATCATCTCCTTCATCATCACCACCACTACCACCACCACCACCATCATCCCCATCACCATTATCACCATAAACATCATCACCGACTCCAACATGTATTTTTTTCTTTTAATTATCCGTTTTTCTATATATTTTTTTTAATTATCAGTGTTTCTATCATCTTTTTTAAAATTTTTGTTTAATACCTAACCCCTCCTGCTCACCTTTATTATTTTACCCTCAACTCCATATATGTTGTGACACCGCCCCCGCCTTAACACAGATGTTCCATATGTAGAACTTACCTGTTGAATCTACTCTGCAACCCAAAAGAGCTCCCCGCTACATTAGTTACCACGGCCACAGCCATCACCGTCACAACACATCGTTCATGTGGAACACGCCAAAATATACGCACAGCAGGTAACACACACAAAGAAAAAAAACACATATACAGAGGTTGAACGGTCAGAGAAATAGTAGAGGATTGATAGTCAGGAATTTACTGTAGCGGAACTGGAATGGTCGTCTCAGCGATGAAAAGCAAGAACGATTAATGGTAGAACCGACGGGGGCAGTGAGCTGGTAAAATCGTCAGAGCGTCGGAAAAAAATGCATAGCGTTATTTCCTCTGGGTTTTTAAGTTCAAATGATATTAAAGTCAGTTTTCTCATTTCCTCGCTCCGGTATGTCGTTGCAATAAACTACAGGGAAAGTACTCACTGGTCTAGAATTTATCAAATATGCTGTCCATATCCCTAAATCCGAAACCACGATTATCAGGGCGTTAAGCCGGCAGAATCGGTAGCACGCTGCATAGGATGCTTAGCGGCATTTTGTCCGTCTTTACGATCTAAATTAAAGTTCCACCGAGGTACATTTTGCTTTTCGTCCATTTAGGGTCGATAAATTAAGTACCAGTGGCGCACTGGAGTCGATCTAATCGACTGGACCCCTCCCCCAAAATTACGGGCCTTGTGCCTATAAAAGATTATTATTAGTAGTCGTAGTACTACTACTTCTTTGGGCCGACCAAAGCCTTGTGAGTGGATTTTGTAGACGGAAACTGAAACAAGCCTGTCGTATATATGTATATATATATATAATAATACCATTCATATTTCTAATTTACTGGAGACCATGGCTGGCATATTGGAGAGAAACAGCAACGCGCATGGAAAAGGGACATTAGAAATATGTATATATATATATATATATAAATAAATGGGAAAAAAACGGATTGGTCATAATAACTGAAATGCATTTTAGCGCAAATCTGCTCCTTGACGACTGACGTCTGACCAAACAACAAGAACGACAACAATAACAGCAACAGTGACAAGGGGACTACAGCAACAAGAAGAACAAGGAGAGTAATTCTCATTTTAAACTCATTTCCCTTTATCAATTCTAATCTTTTCTATCCCCCCCCTTTCTCTCAGTCTCTCGCTATTACATCAATCTCTCACCCTGCCCTGACGCTCTCCGCCTCTCTGTCTCTCTGACTCTCCATTTTCTCTCCATCTATTCTCATGTCCCTTTTCCATGCGCGTTGCTGTTATATTTGCTCTCCAATATGTCAGCCATGGTCTCCAGTAAATTATATTTCTAAAAATACAACATACACAGATTGGCTGAAAGCCAGTCATGTAGAAATGAGGGTGAGCTTAGGCTTACAAAAAAAAACTCAATATTTTCTATCTAGTTATATTTCATTTCATTTTCTATATTTATTTGCTTATTTATTTATTTATTCACAATTTCACATTTCCTGCAATATTTATTATAAGCTTTACTCTTCCTGACCCACCATCACCACCGCCATTACCATTCAATGCGTCTCACCGGCGATTCGCTCACACATAAACTAACCAGACGCGCTTCACGCCAGGTTTGAACAGAATCCTGGAAAATCTACTTCAATAGGGACATGGAAACCTAATCGGTTGGCATTCAACGAACACAAAGGCGCAATCAATACATTTATCAATGAAATAGCCTCGCGTTGCACTCTTACCCTTTCACATAAACAGCATCCATTTAAGGCTCTGGGTCGTTACAACATCTGGGTCTCACCTATCATTAGTAATTTCTATCTATGACCTCACATATGCATTACCAACATTTGCAGCGCATCAGCGATCGGTTGTCTGTATTCAGATCAAGGAAGACACGTAAGTTTCCTCCTTTAAAATCGATTTCAGACTCAGCAACCAGAATAACAACAATAACAAAGAAGCCAACGGAAAAAGCCTCTCAATGGTCGATCGACTTCCTATAAATAGCAGCTTAATATCCCTGAAACCACAGTCCAACGTCTTACAGAAATTGGAGCACGTTAATATTCATACACACGCGCGCGTGCGCACACACACATACAGATATATATATTTGTGTGTGTGTGTGCGCCTATATATATATATATATATATATATATATATATATATATATATATATATATATATATATATATATATATATATAGTTAAAAAAAAAGACAAAAAACAATAACAAAAACAACAACGTGTGGACGTGATACGGATAGTGTTATTAGACGCTCGGGAAAGGAAAGATACATATATATATATATATATATATATATATATATATATATATATATATATATATATATATATACATATATATATCATGTGTTCCTGTTTCGCAAAAAAGAAAATTGGAAATGGAAACAGATAAAATTAATTCTCTGTATTTGATAAAACAGTCACGTCACGTGATAAGTCGCCCACGCCACGTCATCAAATCATGTTTACTGTGAATCCCATCATTTCTCCTGTCTTTCTCTAGTGAGGACATAGAAATGTTCCAGAAGAAATGTGGAGAGCGATTATATTTGCACTAACATATCTAGAACTTCTGCTCACCCAGTAATATTGATAACATAAGTACAAGGACGCAGGTTTTTATGGAGGCGGCGCGTGATGGCGACCATAGTCGACTAATGTGGCCCG
>NC_142949.1:5173806-5221306 GCF_046866305.1 Octopus bimaculoides
CCAAGGGAATTGCTACAGCTATTGTTAGCTTTCTAAGTTTGCTGATGTCACGTGTTTTGTGACGTATTTGTGACCAACTTCCTCCAAGCCTTTCCCAAACTTGATGAGCGTCATATTCATAGCGATCCTATAACGTAAGCAATTTCATAGGGTTCATGAAGCGTAAACAGTATGAGAAAGGTTCAACCTCGACAGATCGTCTTCAGAGAATCTGTTTGGTTTTCCTTTGGTAATTCGTTTGCATGTCTTTGCTGACGATTAATGTCTGTAGTTTTTAGCATTCACTTTATATATTTTTGCATAGACGGAACACATGACTTTACTGCATTCAATTTTTTTTCAAGAAGACAATTAAATCTTACAAAGAATACCTCGGATCTATTTTGAAGTCATAACGTGGACATTTGATCAATACCTGATATATCTTATCTATATCGATGTAACTGATAATTCCTTCCTCCCCATAGGGTGGTGTGGCGTTGAATAACGCAGTTGGTTTATATATTTTTATGTCGTCTTGTTGAATCATTCTGTCATATTTTACTCATTATTTTGTTTCTACAGTCGGCGAGCAATTCCCTCGGAATTATGACACTAATTCATAATCCAGCGAAGTTAACTCTTCATTGAAAACATTTAGGACTCGTTTTTATGCTTTATCTAGCTCTACTTTTCTTTACTTTCCTTCGAGGCTTCTGTTTTACCATCCATTTGGAATAATATTTCGTTTTAGTGGGATTTTTCGCTCTACGTGATTCTCTAACTGTAATTCGTTCTGTGACGGGGAATAATTTTAGCGGCTCTAAACGGATATTGTTTCCATTATTAACAATATTGCTTCAGCTATATAACAGTTTTACACCATTGTCTTGCACGGGTGGGGGAGAACATTTATGCGTGTTTTGTTTGACGATCATGTCTGAATTGTCTTCCAGTGGCTGGTCGCAATTCAGACTGTAAGGGGTTTGTGTGTCCCTCGTCAAATATTTAAATGTAATTGACGCTAGACTGAACAAATTGATTTCTATTGGTTACATTCTATAATACTGCAGTCACGTGCTTTGTATAGCTGAATCATGTGTTATTTTTGGGAAATGGGGATCTGAAGAGTAGATCT
This sequence comes from Octopus bimaculoides, assembly GCF_046866305.1. Taxonomy (NCBI): domain Eukaryota; kingdom Metazoa; phylum Mollusca; class Cephalopoda; order Octopoda; family Octopodidae; genus Octopus; species Octopus bimaculoides. The sequence continues at coordinate 5,174,924 of NC_142949.1, forward strand.
TCCTCAGAGGATAAAACATTTGTCCCATAAATAGAGATTGTGTTTGTGTTACTTCATGCTGTGAGATATGCAATAGAATGTGACCATCGCGCCATAAATAGTAAGATAGACAGTTTCAAGAAAGCCATGAGAAGACCATTAATGTAAATTGATACTCAGATTTTTTTTTTTTTTCATTTTGTGGTTCTCTTCAAATTATTTGACACGATTCTGGACATAGATTGTTAATATGGTTTAAATGTATCTACGTCAGGTTCTCAAAAAATATGTATGTTTATGTGCATGTATCCGTACATTTGAATCAATCATATATACGCAAACATATGTTGTATACATATAAAAATGTATATGTGTGTATGTTTGTGCATGTGTGTGTGTGCGTCTGTGTGTATGCGTGTTTGAGGGCGTGTGTGTATGCGTACATATATATATATATATATATATATATATATATATATACGTATGTATGTAAATATGTATATACGTATCTGTTTGTGTATGTATATATGTCTGTGTGTATGTACGTATGTATGTACACATACATATATAGGCTATATTCATATATGTTAATATATGTGTGTGTATGCGTGCATGTGTGTGTGGCTTTGTGCATGTGTGTGTGTGTGTGTGTGTGTGTGTGTGTGTGTGTGTGCAACGAAGACTTAACGATAATGTATGTACGGAAGGCAAATGACGTAAAAAAAAACTAAAGATTTTTGGCTGGGTTTGTGTTTTGTTTTGTTTTGTTTGAGAGGTCCTCGACCATAAACACCGGAAACGATTAAACTCGCTTCCATACAAGACCAACACGTCGAGACACATACACAGAAAACAATAGAAACACACACACAAATACACATAAATACACAAAAACACACGACCACCACCAACAACAACAGCAACACCACTACTAACAACCACAACAACTTCATATATCACAACAATGATAACCATGTACAAATAGCCAAAAAATACACAAGAGAACAGACAACTAAACGATAAAGAGGAACAATTAAACGAAAACAGATATAAGGTTGTAAATTTATTTTTTTTAATCTATAAAAAGTGAGGAAAAATTATAAAAGGACGTAAAAATTAAAGAAAAAAAACGGAAATAAATGTTACTTTGTAACATTGTTCAAAGTGATAGAATAAATGTATGTATATGTGTGTGTATGTACGTACGTATGTAAGTATGTATATATATATATATATATATATATATATATATATATATCAACATATGTAAATATATGTATATATATATGTGTAGGTATGTATGTATTGTGTGTATGTAAATATGTAAGTATATTACGTACGTTTATATAATTATACGTAGGTATGCATACCCATGTATATATATTTATATATACAATTATATGTTTATGTGTGTATATATACATATGTGTGTGAGTGTATATATATATATATATATATATATATATATATATATATATATATATATATGTATGTATGTATGTATGTATATATATACGTACGTATATGTGTGTGTGTGTGTGAGTGTGTGTGAGTGTGTGTGTATACGAATGTATACACGGTGTTTTAAGACAAGCAATCTATACATTGACTGCAATCTGTCCATTTGCATCAGAAGTTTGCTTATATATAGCAGGGTTACAAATTATTGGACTCTCTCTCTCTATCTCTTTCTCTCTCTCTCTCTCTCTCTCTCTCTCTCTCTCTCTCTCTCTATTTCTCTCTCTCTATCTCTCTTTCTCTCTCTCTTTCTCTCTCTCTTGCAGACCTCTTTCTACCACTGTTTCGCTCCCCTTCCCTCCCTCTCTCTTGCTCTCTGTCCCTCTTTCTTCCTCTCTCTCTCTCTCTGTTTTTGTCTTTTTCTAAATTATAATTTATTTATAGTTTATTTTTCTATTTTCCTCTCTTTAGTTACAAATGTTTCTCTACTCCCGTACACATACACGGGCATACATATATCAATCTACTTTTTGTATATATATATATATATATATATATATATATACATATATATATGCATATATTATTTCATCCCATAAATAATGCGGTTTTTTTATACTTTTATTTTTCAAAATTAAGATAATCAAAGTTTTTTTTAATCTAAGATATACTCTCATTGATTTTCTACAATGCTCTTCCATCTATCTGGTTGAGTTTCAAAGCCCCTCTTACAAAATTCATTTATCTCTGACGAAAAATACTCCTCCAGTACTGTTCTGACCTCGTCTAAAAAAATTCATATTTTTTCAAAATGATTTTGAAGACTGCGGAATAAATGATAATCATATGGGACAATGTCCGAAGAATATGATGGGTGGGACATGGTTTCCATTTAAACTGCATATATATATATATATATATATATATATGTATATATATATATATATATATATGTATCCATCTATGCATATATGCATATATATATATATATATATATATATATATATATATATATATAAAGAAATGCTTTCCACATTTTACTTTTTGATGGATGAGACAGATTAAACAATGTGTTAATTTTATCATTTCACCAATGTGACGATAGGGTGTAACGATGTGTAGAAACAATTGAAGTGATTTTTATCTAAAGCATGTCGTTCAATCCATTATTATTCATCTATTTCTATAAACTCTATGGGTATCTTGCAATTCCGGATGTATATTCAGTGACAGACATTTTCGGACTGCATGATGACATCCGGTAGCCAGTAACCGTGACCGAGCTTTGCATAGCAAACGACAATGGTGTTGTTGTCCATTTGTTCGATTAAAACACTTCAAGGTGATGCTCCACCGTGGCTGAAGGAATAAAAGAAACAATTAAAGAATAAAATAATAAAAATATATATACATATGTGCAGGAGTGGGTGTGTGGTAGGTAGCTTGTTTACCAAGCACATGGTTCCAGGTTCAGTCCGACTGCGTGGTAACTTGGGCAACTGTCGCCTACTATGGCTTCATGCCGATTAAAGCCTTGTGAGTGGATTTGGTAGACGGAAACCGAAAGGAGCCCGTCGTGTATGTGTGTGTGCATGTGTGTGTGTTCCCCCCCCACACACACACACTATCGGTTGCATATATATATATATATATATATATATATATATATATATATATATATAAATATATATGCAGCTATACTTATAATTGCGTGTGTTTCTCTGCGCGTGTGTACATTTTTGAGTGTGTAAATATATAAATACCATTCACAAGCGGTTCTCTTCTAGAAACGATGGTAGGAGAAGCAAGCAAGAGATTCCTCGCAGTATGATGGGTCCGGAGATTACTTGACTACAGGTTAGCGAGCCTTCACCAGTACACAATCGTTCAGACGAATATGTCCATCCATCAATATTTTATTGATTAATAAACCTAAACAATCTACGTCTACATCTAACAACACACACAGAGACATTAACACAAACTCGAGGATATATATATATATATATATATATATATATATATATATATATATATATATATATATATATAATGAAACAACCCATAGATAGATATTTGAGACGATTACTGGCAATTAGGCATTTAAGATCATTAATTCTGCCATAAATAATGGCTATAACATTAGCAATTGTCCTGCAACGTCAAACGTGCATTGGGAGTATAACTGGATGGACTTAAGGCTACATCCGGTTTCAATGGCCAACTCCATCATTGCTAAACGAACGACATCCGGACATCTTGTCAAGGACACTTCAGGAAACGAATGGAGCAGGCAAATGTGTCCCATGATGCATTCCCTCTCTCCGCTCTCACTCTTTTAGAGTTTGTTATTCTTCTTTATTCTCCCAATCAAAAACACTCTCTGTACACACACACGCATACACTTTTTTTTTTTGGCATAAATGCATTTATATACATGTACAATTATAAACACGAGTATATAAATACATGCGCACATAAACATACACACTTACATTTGTACCCATATACATAAACACATACATACATACATGTTCACATACATACATATATAGACGTAGGAGTGGCTGCGGTAAGTAGATTACTTACCAACCATATAGTTCCGGGTTCAATCCCACTGCGTAACACCTTGGGCAAGCGTCTTCTACTATAACCTCGGGCCGACCAAAGCCTTGTGAGTGGATTTGGTAGATGGAAATTGAAAGAAGCCCGTCGTATATACATATACGTGCGGGTGTGTGTGTTTGTGTGTCTGCGTTTGCCCCCCCCCCCACATCGCTTGACAACCGATGCTGGTGTGTTTAATTCCCTGTAACTTAGCGGTTCGGCAAAAGATTGCGATAGAGTAAGTACTAGGCTTATAAAGGATAAGTCCTGGGGTCGATTTGCTCGACTAAAGATGGTGCTCCAGCATGGCCGCAGTCAAATGGCTGAAACAAATTAAAGAATAAAAGATTACACGGTGGTGCACCAGCATGACCGCAGCCACTTGGCTGAAACACATAAATAAATAAATAAATAAATATATATATACACATATATGCAAATCCATATATATATATATATATATATATATATATATATATATATATATATATATATATATATATATATATATATATATATATATATATATATGTATGTATGTATGTACAATTGATAGCTATCTACATACATAACCATGTATATATACATATAGATAAATAGATAGCTGGATAGAAAGATAGTTAGACAGAGAGAAAGAGGGAGAGAAACAGTCAGAGACAGACTGAGTGATTGATTGACAGATAGATAGATAGATAGATAGATAGATAGATAGATAGATAGATAGATAGTAAATCCAAGACACGGTCAGACGTCAGTCATACATATAAAGTACATTGATGTAAATTAGTAATTCAGGGCTATGATCTCATTTGTATTCCATCACGTAAAATCTCATTAGTGTCTCTCATTGAGGTCTTCATTTAAAGTGAACCCATCGCTTATTAGCTTAGCAATCCTTGCTTTAATACTCAGTAAATAAGAGATAATACGACTTTCCAATGAACGATAATCAAGGGACTGTAGGCCTTCAATGTTGTAGTCACTTAATTGTGCAAAATCTGGATGGATTAGGTGCCAATAAATTGAAATTACTGTTACGAAATGGATAAGGTTGTGTTAAGATATTTAACGCAGAGAATATCAAATAGCCAACTACAGAGATATATTCAGTGAGATAATAGCAGTATTACTCATTGAATAATAATATCGTGCGTCTTTCCCAAAGCACATGCGATAACTCTGGACGTATTTCTACGTCATTATCACTCATCAGTAAAATTTGATTTCATAGCTCATGTCTAAACCTTTTACAATGATAACTATTTAAATGCAAAAGCAATAGAATTATTGCAGTAGTAAATTCATTTCGACACATTATACATGCGAAATGGTGCAATGATTAATTTATTGTCATTATATTCAATGAGAAGTTACTGAATTTTAGATGTAATACTTATTGTTCGATATATGTCATTGTTACTGGGGATTTTAATGTATGTATATATACCAGGAAATGGGTTTGATGAATGTGTGTGTGAGAGCGCGCGCGCGTGTGTGTGTGTCTGTGTGTGGTAACTTTAATGTCTTCTGTTATAGCCCCGGGCAGACTGAAAGACGAGGATGTTAGATTACTATATATATACATATATAAATGCCTTTTCTCGCGCTTACTCTGTGTAAATATATATATATATATATATATATATATATATATATAGAGAGAGAGAGAGAGAGAGAGAGAGAGAGAGAGAGAGAATGAGAGAGAGAGAGAGAGAGATATGTATATATATATATAGAGAGAGAGAGAGATAGATAGATACAAACATACATACATACATACATACATACATGCATACATACATATATGTATGTATGTGTGTGCATAAGTATGTATGCGTGTATATGTTTGTGTGTGTTTGTGTGTCTGTGTTTGTACCCCACCATCACTTGATTCCCCGTAACCTAGCGATTCCGTAAAAATGATCGATGGTATAAGTACTAGGATTACAAAGAATAAGTCCTGGAGTCGATTTGCTCGACTAAACGCGGTGCTCCAGCATGGCCACCGTTAAATGACTGAAACAAGTAAAAGAATAAAATATATACATATATATATATATATATATATATATATATATATATATATATATATATATATATATGTGTGTGTGTGTGTGTGTGTGTGTGAGTAAAAATAAATACAAAAAAGGGGTTTTGTATGATTGTGTATAGAGGAATATATTATTTTATTTAAAAGAGTTCCAACTCTGTCTGTTTTTTTATGTTTTATTTATATTCTTGTAAAATTAATGTGGGATATAGAATATGGAATATACAGTATATAATATAAAAATGGATGGTACAATGAAATGAAGTATTGAACGTCTTACTGAATATATGGAATATGTCTTATTGAATATATGAAATATTGAGTGTTCAATATAAAGGATTAAATATATAAAGGCGAATACGTATTTTGTATACCTTGTGGTATTTCATCATGGCCGGTATGACAGACTTTAACAGTTAAAGTTTGTCATACCGGCCATGATGAAACGCTTCCGTAGGTGAACATTAACTCAGGCCTTGGTACCCGACTCAGATGAATCGAACAGGCTAAGGAGCCAAACGCGTGGAAGCTCCAGATACATTCTGAAGACACCAACAACGTGTGTCCAGCATAGCAATTGATTTAGAAGTGTTGCAAGTGCTCTAAATAGCTACCGCATTTCACGAACAATTACGATTTTGAATTAATGTTGATATTCGGCAGCCCCGAACGTTTTAATAGAAGACGTTACTTAAAAGTGTTTACATGTAATATCTAATGCGTTAATACTTGAGCAATACCCAACTTTTATATTGCCTTCATAATACTATTTATCGAAACGAGTTTCGGTTTCTGTATGGATGTCTCTATATCTTTCTCTAATAGCGATTTCCTACATCGGTATATTCGCTTTATTTCTCTCCATCACAGAAACTACGTAATAGAAATACAGATAGATAGATAGATAGATAGATAGATAGATAGATAGATAGATAGATAGATAGATAGATAGATAGATAGATAGAAAGCTAGATAGATAGATAGATAGATAATACTTACATACATATACACATACAGACATCAATCCATCCATCCATCCATACATATATACATACATACATACATGGTTACAGAAACAGATTAAGAGATTGATGGATGGATGGATGGATGGATGTATGTATAGATGGATGTCAGTATCAGTGTAGGGTATGATGTATAGAAAATAGATAAGGCGATAAAGATTACAATCTGTTAATGAAGATTGCAGAAAAGAAATAATTCAATAAGTGACAAAAAGAACGCTGAAGCTGCTATACGTATGCGTCTGTTCACACACACGCACACACGCACACACACCTACACACACACACACTGTATAAACATGCATATATATACACACATATATATACATGTGTATATATATATATATATATATATATATATATATATATATTGATAGATAGATAGATAGATAGATAGATAGATAGATACTCACACACACACACACACACACACACACACACACACACACACACACACACACACACATATATATATATATATATATGTAGAGAGAGAGAGAGAGAGAGAAAGATATATATATATATATATATATATATATATATATATATATATATCTTGAACATACATATATACATGGAGGCAGACGTGCTCATATGCATACGTACGTGTGTATGTGTATAGGTAATGAAGTTGCTTCTTGTATGTATATATATTTTTTTATTTACTTCTTTATATATACATGTATATATTTTGGTAAATAGGTGTGTGTATGTGCGTGTTTGGGTGCGTGCCTGTGTGTGTGTGTGTGCAATATAAGTGAAATAATACAAACCAAGACAAAGATATCTGTAGCGTATACAGAATGAGGGAGAATGACTAGAAAAGGAAAGTGAAAGAGCGACGGACACAGAGAGGTAGAAAGAGAGAATGAGAGAGAGAGAGAGGTAGAAAGAGAGAATGAGAGAGAGAGAGAGACGTAGAAAGAGAGAATGAGAGAGAGAGGGGGGGAGAAACAGAGAGATAAACAGAAGTAAAAAACCAATGGAGAAATGTAATCAAACCACGGACACCAAAACAGACAGATATGCTGACAAACAGACATTAAGAAATATTCAAATAACGAGCAGTTCTAATTTGGTGAAATGGTGTCAAAGTTTAAAGATATAAACAAATGGAAAGAAATACACAAGATTACATAAATTACACTTTGAAGAACCTAATACGAAAATAGTCTCAAACAATAGCGGCCATACTGTATTTTCGTTCACATGTGTGCATATATATATATATATATATATATATATATATATATATATGTATATTAGTGAGTAGAGAGAGAGAGAGAGACCTATATATATATATATACATGTGTGTGACTATATTTATATATGTGTGTGCGCTTGTGTGTGTCGGTGCATGTATGTATCTATGTATTTGTGTATATATATGTACATTCATATATACGTATATAGACATGTATGTATACATGTATATATGTATGTATCTATGTCTATATATATATGTGTGTGTGTGTGTGTCTATATATGTGTGTGTATGTATATTTATGTATGTGTATAGTCTTTTTGTTCTTCATATTCTTCTTCCTTCTTTTAGTTATTGATTTATAAATGTCCTGTTCTTTTCGTATTTGTTTTCTTTCTCTCATTTTCTTTGTTTAATTACATATTTATCTATTTATATACATATTGTTTCTTTCATTCTTCCGTTCTTTCTTCTTTTTAATTATATATATTCTTCCTTTTTTTTCCCCTCTTTTGTCTCCAATTTTTTTTGTTTTGCTCGTCTGTCATTGTTTTTTCCTCGCTTCCTTATCAAAAGATATTGCCATTCGATAGTGATGTCTACGTTTGCTTATCGGTAGATCTTTAAAATCTGCATCGATTAGATTAGTAGCCATTTTCATTTGGTCTTTAGGGTTTGTAATGTTGGTTTGTCAAATGAGAACACAGCGGGGAGGAGTGAACGAAAGTCGTTGATAAACAAATATTATTACCACATGTGGTACGCTTGTAGTAAATAAATATGTCGAAAGAAAAGGGAAAGAGAGAGAGAGAGAGAGAGAGAGAGAGAGAGAGAGAGAGAGAGAGAGAGAGAGAGAGAGAGAGAGAGAGATGAACAAAGAGGGAACGAGTGTTTGGGAAGAAATTACAGAAATAGATTGGTTACATCGATTGATAAAAGTATAATAAAAATAAAGAATAGCAATCATTCTTGAGTGATATACACTCATAAGGGCCGGTTTCCCGGTGTCCGAGACCCATATATGACCCCGTGAACGAGACACCGGTTGGTCGCAGAATGAGTCTGAATGGACAGGAGCAAATTGAAATGAAGTGTTTGGCTCAAGAACAAAACACGTCACCCTATTCCAGAATCGAAAGTACAATCTTGCGATATTAAGGACAACGACTTAACCATTAACCAAGGCACCTCCACTGACACACATGCACTAACACAAACGTACAATCACACACACACACACACTCACGCCTACACTTTCAAACACCTACATAAACACACACATACACACACACAAATGTACACACGCAAATGTATATATATATATATATATATATATATATATATAATCAAAAAAAGCAACACGGATTTTAAAGGCTATTGCAGTACGCACGTTTCATGCTACAATAACCTTTAAAATCCGTGTTGCTTTTTTTGATTTTTGATCACTTTGGTTTGGGAATTGTTTGGATAACACCATACTATATTCTGGTGCCTATACATAAGTATCACATCCAATTTTTAATCTAAATCTTTTATGTATATATATATATATATATATATATATATATATATATATATATATATATATATATATATATATATATATATGTATATATATACACGTATATGAATATATATGCTAGGAATTCCTTTCGGTTTCCGTCTACCAAATAAACTCACAAGGTTTTGGTCTGTCCGAGGCTATAGCAGAATACACTTGCCCAGGGTGCTACACAGAGGGACTGAACACGGAGGTATGTTGTTGGGTAACAAACTTCTGAACACAGAGCCACACCTGCGTCGAAGTGATATGTGTACGCCCGTCTCCCCCCCCATATATATATATATATATATATATATATATATATATATATATATATATATATATATATATATATATATATATATATATATATATGCATATATACATGTGTTTGCAAGGCAAAAGGAGAAAGTGAATACACTAACACGAGAGAAACATTTACAAATACAGATGTACGCACAGACGTGATAGACACAGAGAGAGACAGAGAGAGCAATGGAGTGAGAGAATGAGTGAGTGAAACATAAAGAGAGAAAGAGAGAAGGAGAGTAAGAGAGAGAGGGGGAGTGAAAGAGAGAGAGAGGGGCAATTTAATAAGATTGATAACCGATTCTGTAATGATTTCAAGCAAACTTTTAAAATAGAAATTACCATTGTTTGAACTGCGATCAACTAAGAAATGATTAGTAGTTTTGGTGCTAAAACTATTGCCTTGTAATTTATCACTAATAAAATAATAGTTGGATAAAACAACCAATATGCATTACTTCAAAATGGCGTCATGCCTTTTGTTTGGAGTTTTCTTGGTTGAATTTTTTTAATCATTTTATTAGGGTGTTTTTCTTTTTTACTGTATAATTTATCTTTCTTTTATTTATTATTACATTTAGTGTTTTGCTTTGTTTCTAGCAGTGTGATTGGATGGAATATTGGTGAAAAAACAACTAAGATCGTATTAAAAGCTAACATAACCTTTAATATTGGTTAAATCCAACATGGTATTAAGAGAAAAAGAGAGAGAACAAGAGAAAGAGAGCAAAGGAGAGAGTGAAAAGGGGGAGAGAGAAAGAGGTTGAGAGACGAAATGTAATCTCTAATTATGGTAAAAACAACCAACTTTCTAGAAATAAAGACAAAAGTTCAAAAGTTTTGGGGTTTGTTTTGTTTCGTTTTTATTTTTTACTGAAATTTGTGAATTTTAATCTCGTCACTAAAAACCTTGTTTCAGTCAACTGTGAATGTTTATATTTGAAATATATTTAGTATTGTTAAGAGCGTAAAGGCGGGGAATTTTAATCTCTAAGTGAAAAACCTTGTCACATACTTCGTGGTTGTTTTTGATAAAAATATTCTTAAAAATATCAATTCCAAAGGCTGGAATAATCGGAAGCAAAATAAGGTAAAATGCTTAGCAGAATTTATTTCGGATCTTAACGCTTTTAGTTCAAATCACGACAAAGTAAGCTAAAATTAAGTACCCGTCAAACCGATATGACTGGGATCGATATAACTGACTTATTTCCTCGCAACCCAATCCAACCCACTCAAATATCTGGTCTTGTCATAAAATTTGAAAGAAACATTGGTTTCGATTTCTGGAACCAAGTCAGCAATTATTTCGATTCCAGGACTCAACTGGTAATTATTTTATCGACCCCGATAGGATGAAAAGTAAATTCGACCTCAGCGGAGTTTGATCTCAGAATATAAAGACAGATGAAATGTTGTGGTATCGAATTCGAAGCAAATGTTACGAATTTGTTTCGAATTCCATAATTATTTTGAATTGATAGCAAATGAAGATATCTGAGAGCAAATTTATTTACAGAATTAGCTTTAGCTTTTCGTTTTGAGTTCAATTCCTCTTCATGATATCGTGTGCTAGTCATCTTTCTCGGGAGTCGAGAAAAGAACTACCAATCGAAAACTAATGTAAACCTTTTATCTTTCTGGGTTTTTTTGGGGGGTTTTTTTTTTATTTTCCGCTGTTTTCGCAGATTCCCGTGTCTCTGTCACCATCCAACTCCATTATTATGAATTTGAATTGGGAGCTAGAAACATGGTGAATCTTCCATTAGCAGGTTATGCAACTATGGAGGTCACCCCTATGGAAGCTTTGTGTTTACTTTCTTGATAGATTTTGGTGATCCTGACCGTTGAGCTTCCAGAATTCCTCCGCTCAGCATCAACGTAAGAAGTACCGTTGGCTCAATTCACCTCTTCCATTATTTGTTCACAATGAGCCATGCTGTAATACCATGTCTTCGCAGCATCGATGCCAGCATGGCTCAACCGTTGCTATGCCTTGCCAAAAAGCAGCCCGTAATTATGCAGGGCATAGTCGTCACTCTATGAGGTATTTTAAAATTACCAGCATACCCAAAAGGTAAATCAAAATTAGTTTAACCTCTCGAACTCACAAAAGTGGGGTCATCTACCCATAAAAAAAAAACATAAATACAAACAACCAAATAATGTCTTTAGATGACATGAATCGGTAGAGTGTCGGAGAAACAGTTGGGTGGCATTTCGTCAATTTCTATTTTGAGTTGAAATCAAGCTGAGGTGAAGCTGGAGTTCAAATTGCACCAGTTACGTTCCAGGACCAATAAACTACATCCCAGTGAAGGATTCCAATCCAATAATAGCCAATATCCGTTTCTCTGATCATAGCCAGCCGCTTTCACAAATACAAAAGTAGATGTTATGGTACATTATTAGCTAAGATGGTAAAAATTATTCACTAGGTCACTTTAGCTCACAGGTTAAATGACTGATGTATTCGGTATTGGTTCACACAAGCGAAGTACCAGTCTGCAATCAGGAAATGAGAATTAGGGAGCCTCTACATGGACAAGTGTATGCTAGAAATAACGCAGGATTTTACCTAAAGACCACTGTCGACAAATAAAAATAGAGAAGGTCACATTCGATAGTTTGAATATTAACAAAATATATCTGGATTTGGAATACAAAAAGAAGGGATAGATTTAATTGTAAATATTTGTTGGAGGGAATTAAGGGAGTAAATATGACACTAAACAATTATAGTGAAATTACGAATACCTCTTCTAAGCAAAAATTGCGTTTACCTAGTTATAGCACATGTTCGAAATAGTAGCAGAACTCACCTAAAATTAATCCTTATCTTCAGACAAAAACAGGAAGACATTGACCAGTTTACTCATTAAAAAAAATGCATATCTGGAAACAAGAAGTACACGAAAATAGATAGATAGATTGATTGATTGGATGGACGGATAGAGAGACAGATAATTGTATACAGATATATATGCATACATATATAAGTATGTCGATGCAAAAAATAACTCAAAGTATGAGCATATATAGATTCTTATTAAATATACCTCTGCTAAATATTAGTGAAAATATATACATGTATATATATATATATATATATATATATATATATATATATATATATATATATAGTTCAAAAAAACAATAACAAAAAAACACAAAAACACAACAAAGTGAGGATGTGATATGGATAGTAATATTGGACGCTCAGGAAAGGAAAGAGAGAGTGTATGACGTTTCGGGCGTAGCCCTTCGTCGGAAAGATGGAAAGTTCGGAGAATGGAAGAACGGAGAAAGAGGAAAATGGTACCGATGCCCACGAGGTTATATATATATATATATATATAGTCACAATGAGGATATTTAGATCCCTTATAGTGATATTTTTTATCCAAGATACGATGGTTTAATATACTGTATTTTGAAGAGATATTTCGTCAATGAATTATATTATATAAATTATCTTAATGTATCGAATATTATGGATACAAATAATTTTATTAATTAATTATCATATTCACCAACAATTGTTTCATTTCATAAACAAAATTAAAATTACAGAACTTATATAAATACATAAGTTTTCATTTTCAATACCTGGTATCGAAAATCGTCAGTATGTACAAATAACTATACAAGAGATACATTATGATCCGTTTGAAATTCTCAGAATATATTCTGTATTACATTAGAAGAAAAATCAAAACCAAAGCAGAACGAGTATCTCAAGTCATTTACAGTAATATAATTAGGATAAGGTTTCTAGGATTACCCAAGTGGTTGGTTAGCATGTTCACACACTGCGCCTTCCGTTATAAATATTATAGACGCGAAAAATTTACAGCTAACAAGGAATAAACTTCACAGTTTATATGGTATAAAATAGCAGAATAATGGAGTAAACAGAAGAATAATGTTCACAATCTTAGTCGGTATTTCATAGAAGTACCGACCACATCCATATGCGCTGAAGATACATACATATATATATATATATATATATATATATATATATATATATACACACACAAAGCGATGAGCTGCACACGCACGGCTGTTGAAAAATATTCCACTAAATAGTAATTATGAAGAATGATCTTTAGAATATGGTATGATCTCAGCAAATTAAAGATGGTGTGGAATGCAGAAACAAGCCTGATATCATCCATCCACGTGTTACTTTATTCTTGCACACGCAAGTCCGCGCACACACATACAAACATAAACATATATAAATATATATATGTATGTATGTATGTATATGATGTATGTGCATACGCACGTGATTGGACTCTGGTGAATGTAACAATTTGCAGAAGAATGAAAGTATGTTATGCGCATCTAATCTCTCTATCTCTCTCTCTCTTTATATTTATATATATATATATATATATATATATATATATATATATATATATATATATATATATATATATATATATATGTATGTATGTATGTATGTATGTATGTATGTATGCATGCATGTATGTATGTATGTATGTAGGTAGGTTTGTAAGTACGTATGTACCGTTAAATGTGTGCATGTGAGTCTACGCCAGTAAACGTTACATTGACAGGTAATCTGTTGCTCTATGTAATTATTTGTCATTTTCTCTCGGTAGTTATTCGCACGTCATGACTACTGAGAAAACACAGCCATTACGATGGCACTCCTATTATTGTACACAATAAAAATCATCAGCTCTACACCTAACCGAACATTTCAAAGTGCTAAGTCAATAAATGACAGTTGTCATAGCTTCTCTTCATCACCATCATTTGCTTTCTGCTAGTCCAATCCTTACTTTTCGCCACTAGGCCATTTATGGAAGTGTGCGTCTGTGTGCGTAAAACATCCGGTGGTATGTATTCATATGTACTTATGTCTACGCCTATGTGTGATTGTGTTTACGTTTGTGCATAAATGTACATAATGTATTCATAGACGTCTATATATTTGCATATAATTTGTATATGTGACTGTGTGGTTAGAAGCTTCCTATCTTACAACATGTTTCCAAGTTCAATCCCACTGCGTGGTATCTTGAGCAAGTGTCTTCTACTATATCCTGGAGCCAACGGAACCTTGTCAGTGAATTTGCTAGACGGAAACTGAAAGAAGCCGCTCATATGTACAAACGCGCGTGCGTATATATATATATATATATATATATATATATATATATATATATATATATATATATATATATATACACACATATATATATACATATATATATATATATATATATATATGTATATATATATATATATATATATATATATATATATATATATATATATATATATATATATATATATACATATATATATATATATATATATATATGTATATATATATGTTAATTCTCTAAATGAAGTATTAACAGTAATTATATATATATATATATATATATGTATATATATACATATATGTATATATATATACATATATGTATATATATATTTGTGTGTATATATATATATATATATATATATATATATATAATTATGTGTATTTCTTCTATCTTAATGAATAAAAATTCTTCTGATAGAATAAATGGGTTAATAGAAACCAATGTAGCAAAGAACACAACATAACTGTGGTTTAGTTCCTGTTTTTAAGGCAGGAACTAGTTGAAACTTTGGTTATTTGAATATATTTAAGAATTTAAGGATTGGAGAAAACGCATGTTATAATTGCATACTTTATTCCTACATATGTTTCAAAGGATTACAACCTGTGTGATCCATAGGGATCTTTGATATTAAAATTGTAACCTTCTCATCAGGGAAAGCATGGGAATCATCTTAAACGTAAGACATTATGACCGATTATGAAAACAATAGATGGATAAGGTATATATATATATATATATATATATATATATATATATATATATACATGTGCCTGTGTGTGTGCGTCAGTGTTGTCACCCGTCATGACTTGACAGAACATGGAGTGTTTACATTCCCGAAACTTAGCGGTTTGGCAAAAGAGACCGATAGAATAAGTACTAGGCTTACAGAGAATAAGCCCTGGGATCAATTTCTTCGATTAGAGGCGGTGTTCCACCACGGCCGCAAAATCCAAGGCAGGACGAGTATCTCACGTCATTTATAATTATTTAATGAAACACCCTTGAGAAAATCAATGGTGATCTAGGTATCTGGGTGAACGGAAAATAGACCAGGTATTCGATTATTTAACGGGTACATTAGTTTATCAGCTGACTAACAACAATATTTATACATACATATCCTTAGAAACATAGATAGATTCACATATACACAAACATGAAGTGGATCATTTTGCCAATATATATGTACACACGCACAGATTTTCTTTCCTATAATCTACGTGCTAATACGGAAGCCTAATACGGATCTCTAGCTTCAGCCTTAGCAGTTCACTTGGGACCTAACGGATTACCAGTTATTGCACTTACTCAACGTACCTATTGGCTTAGCACCAAGTTATAGAGTAAATTATTACGCTATCTTAGTGCATTTATAATACGGCTGCTGTTAAATATTAATCACCGAATAGACCCAAACCTCCATGAAAAAGACTCAGAGACATGTTTTTGATAAACAGTGAATCAAAACCCCTCATATTCTTCATAGAAATATATATATATATATATATATATATATATATATGCACATACATACATATACATATACATACACATAAGGATATATGTATATATATACATAAATATATGTATGTGTCTATATACATATATATGCACATATATGTGTATATATGTATACGTACATATATACATATACACATATATATATATATATATATATGAATATTATACACACACACACACACATATGTGTTTGAAAACCTAAACAGCGAAAGCGCGCTCACACATAAGAAAGACTTACTTCCAAAAGATTCGTGTCCATAAGTTCCTTAAACTCTATTCAATTAATCTATTTTTATTTTTAGAAAACATTTCTTCAGCATTTGTGACTGCATCAAGAATACTTTGCAAAAATTCTTTCATATATATACATACATTCATTCATACATACATACATACATACATATATATATATATATATATATATATATATATATATATATATATATATATGTGTGTGTGTGTGTGTGTGTGTGTGTGTGTGTGTGTGTGTGTATATATTTATTTGTGCCAGCCTCTATGTGTATATGTGTGCGTGTGTGTGTGTATGTGTTCCAACCAAAATTCAAGAAATTACATGTAGTGTGTTTCTAACCACTGAGAAGAAAACAAATAGACATTTGACCGCTAAAGAAAAACAGAAAGGCTCCATGCCTTTATTCAAATTTCGATGTCAAACCTATTCCGAATTTCGAAGACAATTCATGCCGTCGAATAAACATTTTCTGTTGCTAAGGTGTTGCCCTTCCATACTACAAACGTGTTTCTTCTTGACAAATACACCTGCGGATATAAACGAACGCCTGTTCGAGCTTGGAGCTGGGAATTGATTCGTGTACAAACTTGTACGATAGTTAAATGCTAAATTTGCTTTGAACAATAAACTTGATAAAGTTGCTGCGATTCAGTTACCTGAACGTGCTCATTCACTTAAGTATCTACGTATGAAGCAGAGCATTAAATTGTTATTTTCTCAATGAAATATTAGACTGCACATCTGTACATATTATGAAGAAGATATCTTAGAGCTTAGTTAGATAATATCAACTATTCCGTCAGTTACGTGGCTGTTAAAACCACCTAAACCATGTACCCAGAGGTCAAGTTCCCTGCAAGCGCTGGTATTTAATGATCATCAAACTAGTTGATGCGGAGGATTGGTCAGAAATTGAGACAAACTGTTACATAATATGGATTATTATTTTTTTAATACTCTGACGTTAAGTTCTGCGAGTTAGTATCGATGTTTGTGATAATGGTGATTTAGTAGAGTTACTGATTTGGAAATTTTGTAGTTCCATTACTAACAATAAACTTTCATAGTTATGAACACCATATGTTCAGCAGAGGTAAACTATAATTATAGACAAATCTATGTTGTCCACTGATATATATGTCCTCCATAATTTCATCACATCATCGCTTATATTTCATCCGAGTCTCAACGATACGCTTGTGTTGAATAGCCGGCCATTTGTTTTTATCGTTTCTGTCCTGCTGCATACAAATACAACCAACGTCACGTGAGCCTTTGGCGATTTGTCTCTCTTTCTCTCTCATCTTATTTCTATCTATCAACCTCTCTATCTAGCGATAATTTCGTGTATGTGTGTGTATGCGTGGTTAAAGAAATAAGCTTTGCAGACAAATGGAACAATGTGGTTCCGGTTTCAGTCCCACAGCACTGCACAGGAAGGAAGTGTATTCTACTGTAGCTGCGTACCTGCCAATGCCTTGTAAGTGAAATTAGATGGAAACTATTCGAAAGCCTGTCGTATATAGATATATATCTGTGAGAGAGAGAGGGTATGTGGGTGTGTCTTTATATTTCTATGTTTGAGATGTTTTTCTAAGTTACATAGCAGTTCGGTAAAAGAAAACGATAGATTGAAAGACAGACGTACAAGGTGAGTACTAGTGTCGAATTGTTCGGCTAAACCGTGTGGGGACGGGTAGGGGAATACCTGCGTGTATGTATATATTACTGTAATTGTGCGTGCGTATATATATATATATATATATATATATATATATATATATATATATATATATATATATATATATATATATATATATATATATGTATGTATATATATATATATATATATATATATGCGTGTTTCTGGGTGTATACGTATGCATGAATGAATAGATTTATATATACATATATGTTTGTGTATATATGTATATATATAAGTGTGTGTAAATGTATATTATATGTATTATGGATGTTTGTATAGATGGATAGATGAATGTACGCAGGCATGTATGTATTTATATATGTATGCATTTATATATTTATGTATGTGCCTGTGTATATATTCATACATACATATGTGTGTATGTGTGTGTATGAATGTTTATCTATTTGCATGTATGTATATATTTATCTATGTATGTATATATCAATGTATACATGCATGTATGAATGTATGTATGTATTGACACTAAAACATGAAAACTGTCGACAAAGCGTTTCATTGAAAGAGGGTAACGATTGATCAATTCCTGTCATATCAAACTAAAACAGGAAATAAACTTTCCGGCGGAAAATATTTCATATATTTTGATTGTACGTAGCATTGTCCAGTTATGTCCCTTGTCGGGCGGCAAACGGTTCATGAATACCACAGTTCGGATATGTTGTATATTTGCCATACACTAGACTGATAAATTCAAACATCTAAGCCCACATATGCGCGCGTGCGCACACCGACACCGACACACACACACACACAAATGTATATATATATATATATATACACCGGCATATAAATATGTATATAACATCATCATCATCATTATTATTATTATTGAGTGAGAGAACAGTGCATGCCATCAAAGTGACACTGGGGTAAATATATATATATATATATATATATATATATATATATATATATATATATATATATATATACTTATATACATATGCATCTTTGTGCTTGCGAGAATTATTTAAATGTGTCTGTACTATTATATATTAAAAATCACTTTTTATTGATCGTTTTTAAAATGAATCATGATTACGCGCTCAATATATTATAAAACCATTTTGCCTTGCATGCGTCCACTGACACACGCTGGTACGTACTTATGTGCACATACACACACACATACACTCGTACACACATATTTAGAGGAAGAGAGAGAACATAGATAAGTGTGTGTACGTATACGTATACACATATACGCATATATATATATATATATATATATATATATATATATATATATATATATATATATATATATATATATATATATTCATACATGTACATGTCTACACGTGTTAGTTTATATAGTATATTATGTTTTATATTTTTGTGTGTGTGTGTGTGTGTATACATATGTATAAATATACCTATTTGAATATAAAGAAGAAGAAGAATTCGTGCACAAGTACCTATACGGGTATGTACGACCACGATGGCACTCACAGTTACATCCGCTACCTTTAATAATAGGAGCCTCTGTTTGCGCATGTGTGTAATGTCTGTGCGTGTGTGTGTATGTGTATACGTATGTATGCATGTGTATACGTATGAAATATGTACTTGTCTACTTATCATTATTAATATTTTGCTTATTAATGTTATTATCAGTATTATTATTATCATAATTATCATTACAATCATTGTGTCTATTATTATTATTATTATTATTATTATTATTATTATTATTATTATAATTATTATTATTATCATCATCATCAGCAGCAGCAGCAGCATCAGCATCATCATCACCATCATCATCATCATCATCATCATCATCATCCTCATCGTCATCACCTTCACCATTATCGACGTCGTTGTCATCATCATCATCATCATCCTCATCGTCATCACCTTCACCATTATCGACGTCGTTGTCATCATCATCATCATCATCATCAGCATCATCATCATCATCATCATCATCATCATCATCATCGTCATCATCATCATCAACATCATAATTATTATTTTTCTTTCGCTTTCTATGAATGAACAATAGCTATTTAAATCTCTTATAGCGAAGCTATTTAAAGTATGTTGAAATTACATAGGAAGAAAAAAATGTTCAAAACATATGGAAATTATTATACTAAAAAAAAATCAATGAGGCGGTGATTTTCTTTCATTCTTAGACAAAACAAAATAAAAAAATGCAAAAAAAGGTGTTAAAGAAATAAAAAGTATATAATAAAGATAAAAATAATATTAATGCAACATAGATAGAAGCTGTCTGCAGGCGATGATAATTATTTCGTTGTTTCATAAACCACGTACTACCTATATTAGTTTGCAATAAAGAAAGCTCTTAACGAAGTCTCTAACACAAAAGAGTACTTCCGGTTGATTGTGGAGTGTAGGAGTGTGTGTGGAACATTCTATTTAATTTTTTAACAAATATCAAGGATATATCCAGTTGTTTTAATCAAATTGTACAATAGAAAATTTGTTGCTTTTTCACATTTTCACAGGCAACATTCCTCGCTATCTCTCTCTCTTTCTCGTTCTCTCGCTCTCGTTATTTTTGCTTTCCGTCTTCCCATTCTTCATTCCGAGTATATAACGCTATCGTTTTACCATCTTCCTCTCATATCAATCAAATATTTTAATCTATTTTCCTTCCTGTATGCACATTGGGGTTCTTTTCATCTGAATGAGGGAAATGAAGTGATAAAAAAATATCTTGGCACCTTATATCTCATACTTCTTTCATTTCCTGTAAACGGATTCTTCTTTATTCTTTAACATTCGTCTCGCTTAAGCTAACTACTTATCATGATTATTTTTTTTCTTTATACATTATTTTTTCGTAGTTTCACTTTCACTTTTCAACTGATGTAACAACATACCGTTGATATCAGTTTTATGTCTCTCTCATTTCCGTACTTATTTGTTTCTACATCCTGAACGTTCACTAGGTGGCAACACAATCTTCATAGATTTCATCCCTTTTATTTTACTTCCCGTCACTCAATTCTCTCCCTTTATGTCTCATTTCCGACGACCTGTCTAAAACTTCGCCTTTTCCTTCATAACATTCAAATAAACAATCGAACCCATTCCGTTCCTTTTTCTTCTTCTTCTTCTTCTTTTTCTTCTTCTTCTTCTTCTTCTTCTTCTTCTTCTTCTTCTTCTTCTTCTTCTTCGTCTTCTTCTTCTTCTTCTTCTTCTTCTTCTTCTTCTTCTTCTTCTTCTTCTTCTTCTTCTTCTTCTTCTTCTTCTTCATTATTATTATTATTATTATTATTATTATTATTATTATTATTATTATTATTATAGTTGTTCATGCTGTTATTGTTATTATTATTATTACCGCCATCGTTATTATTATGGTTATGTTTTCTTCCTTTTCTTTTACTTCCGGTTGTCTATTTTGTGCATAGGGATGTGAGATGCTATGATATTCCGGATATCTTTTTAGAACCATATAGATTATTTTCTATGGAAAAAAGCCTCAAACACACAGGAATGTAAGAATGAATGTGATGAGCCAACAACAACAGCAAAAAGAACACACACACACACACAAACAAAAACACCAAAATAAGAAGACAACAAAGACTAGTAAACAAAATTGCTTTTAAATATAAAAGATTAAACTGTATAGAAATCTATGTGCATATTTCTTGATAAATTATTTTCAGTATTTAATTAGATGTGTACGTAATTACACTTTATTGAATGTTAAAAAATATAAAACTGAACTGCAACTAGAAGCTTCGAGATTAATTCAATTAAGTTTGCTTCTTTTGCGTAGGTGTCTTCAATTTTGTGGAATTACGTGAAGAGATTATAAGAAGAATTAGAATAAATGTGTTTGTAAATCTCCTACACACGTATGCATTTTTAGCACCAATTAAGTAGCTGGAATCACAGCATCTACCATATTTTTCTATCGTTTCTTCCCTCTCTCTCTCTCTCTCTCTCTCTCTCTCTCTCATCTTTATATGATTTTCTTTCTTGCTTGTCTTTCTCTCGCTCTCTTTCCCTCTCTCTCTCTGTCTTTTTTCTTCCCTTCAATCTATTCTGTGGAATGAGTTCTCTGAAGAATAATCGCGAGCAATACCAATCAAAAACGCACCTAACTGAATAAGCTTGATCTTATGAACTTTATAAACACGTGACCTATTTATTATTTTTATATCTTTATATTTATTTTATTTTTTGGGGGGGAATTAATGTTTTTTATTCCTTAATGACTTATTTATACCACTTAAGAATTCAGAATTATTTGTAGGAAAAAAGTTTAAATGAGATGTTTTTGCTAAAATGCCAGAGATTCTCCAAACCCTATTGAGTTGGGGGTTTTCTTTCAATTATGTTCCCTCGTATTGTGTTGGGCTTCCCTTGTTTTGTTAAAGGTGTGTATATATTCATAGTTTTTTTTTTAAATACATAATGGAAATTATGCATATGTCTATCCATTTATCTATCCATATATTTATATTACTGTCTCCATTTCTCTTTAAATACGTTAATATATACATACGATATGCGAGCGTAAGGGCGGATAAATGAATGCAGAATAAGGTACAGCAGAGAAGACAGAATGGTATAATTTAGCGAAATCCTATATAGATATAATGAATTTGTTGTGATGATTTATTATACAATAGGATGGGGATATTATTACTGATGGTGGAGACATGATTATTAATGATAATTATTATCATTATTATTATCAATAATATGGCTGCGAGTGGGTAAATTGTTAGTATGCTGGACAAAATGCTTAGCAACATTTCGACAGACATTGCGTTCTGAGTTGACTTTGCCATTCATCAATGTGGGGTCGATAAAATAGGTAACAGTTGAGCACTGGGGTCGATGTTATTGACTTACACACTTCCTGAAATTGCTGGCCTTGTGCCAAAATTTGAAATTAGTTTTATTATTATTATTATTATGGGAAATTACATTCTGAGCTCAAATTCCGCCGAGGTCGACTTCGCCTTATATCATTCGACGGATGATGAAATAAAATAACAGTCTAGTATTCGAGCCAATGCAATCAACTTAGAATCCCCTCAAAATTAGGCACAAGGCCAGCAATTTCGCGAGAGAGTGTAAGTCAATTATATCGACCCCAGTACTTAACTGGTACTTATTTTATCCGGAAGGATGGAAGGCAAACGAAATAACACTAAGCGTTTTGCCTGCCGTGTTAACGATCGTGACAGTTCGTCGCCTTTTTCTCTGGAAATATTGGTTTGAAATGTTGGTACAAGACCAGCGAGTTCCGGTGGTGGAACTAAGTCGATTACATCGACCCCGATGTTCAATTGGTATTTATTTTATCGATCCCGAAAAAAGGGCAAAGCAAAACCGATCTCGGTGAAGTTTGAATTCAGAACGTAAAGGCCGATGGAATGCCGCTAAAAAAATTCGCCTAGCGTGTTAATGACTCTACCATCTTGTCTCCTTGGTGTGTAAGTATTGAGTAGACACATACAACACGTTAAAATTGTCTAAATATAAAAAGTAAGGACAACGAAAGCATACATCTAGAGCTGAAACGTGTGCACCTATGTGGTGTTGTATTTGTATCGATACTAAAATGGCATTCGTTGCATGTCCCTGTGTTGACCAAGTAGAAGCGGTATATAACTGATGTGAACTAGATAAAGATTTTTTTTTTATCTCCATAGATCGACCAGATATATGGCAATTGTAATTTGTGAGACTTAATAGATCTCACCAATAAATGTCAACTATCTTACAATTGTTAGCTAATTAGGCTTCATATCTTCGATCGATGTCAGTGCAGAGAGATATTGACGAAATAGATACAGCCAAATAAATGTGTTTGATAGTCGCTGGTTTTAGGTTGAAAATGTAATGCACAGCGTGCAAATATTTACCAAAGTGTAATGCTGTGAAAAATCAATATTTATTTTAGATTGCCAGATTCTCAGATTGCGATAGTTATTTGGTTATGTTACTACCTTGATGGGTTTAGGCAGTCTGCAAGTCTGCTCCTATCGAATATAGTACTACAACCAGCTTGGTTGTTGTTGTTGTTTTTTGTTTTTGTTTTTGTTTTGCTAAACTGTTTCATGTGAAGTATTATCAAACGCAAAGTTCCGTTACGTCTCGTGGTCGATGTGTCGCACATTTCCGTTCGCAGGAATCATTATTTATTCTATTAACAGAAAAGGATATTTAGATTAGCTTGTGAAGTGAAATACATGCGCAGCTGGTCCAGATGATAAGATTTTCGAGTTCCGGTTAAAAGGATCAATGTTTTATCAACTCCAATCTACAGAGAAATAGCGTTGAATCTTTCACTAAAATACTTTTAACTATTATATTAAACGGCTAGGTTTATCTTGGAGTCGATCAATATTATAGGTAGGCAACAATTTAGCAGTTTATTTCACACGAGATCTCGAGAGATCGACATCGATATCGCGTGTTATGTCGCAGAGAAAGTATTGTGTAGATTTATTTTTTTGATGGATTTCTGATCTGAATCCTTTTGCCGATGCTTTTGTTGCTGCTCTCGTGCAGTTAATTCTTTTACGTCGAAAACTACCTTATTTAATGTGCTTTTCGTTTTTTCTTTCTTTAAAGCAAGTAGCGGCATAAGATTTGACAGCTATTTTTGACAGGTCTTGTGACCAGGCAGGGACGACAGTGCTGTGGTGCACCTCTACCTAACAGTAGAGTCGCCTAACTAATGTCGCTTCAGTTGTATATTGACGGAGTAGCGTTTAATGTCTATGATTCTGAGAAATAGAGTTCCTATTTTAACATGAGCTAAAACAATAATCTTCCATCAAAATTTCATGTTAATTTACGTTCTAAACACTCGCTTAATAATGATGAAATTTTATTTATTAAATTCTTAGTTATTTTCCAAATGAACTCAAAGAAACGCAAGTTATTTCAACAGAAATATAGTAGCAAAAAGGTTAAGTCTTAAGATTTCATTTACATTTATATTTTCTATGATGCATCTTAGGATCAGCGCATAAAGAAAATGAACCATCATGCGACGAGCGTCTTTGGAACCATCTCTGGTTATATGATATAAAGTAACTGTTTTAAATTGTTCTAATTAAAAGTTTTCCTCAAAATTTCATGCTGTGTTCCAAATTCCAGCTTGATCAAGGCAAAGTTATTGTAATAAATTCTTCGTTATTTTCAAGATTAAAAGAAAACAAGGCAGTGTATTTCAATAATTGTATGCTAACAAAAGGCATAAACAAGAACATGAGGTGAACTTTGGCTAAGCAATCCGAAGATATATATATATATATATATATATATATATATATATATATATATATATATATATATATATATATATATATATGTGTATCTATACAAGTCAACATTTGCCACGGAAGCGAGATAAAAACGTGATTGTTCAAGAACAGCGTTCAGGAGAATCAGCGTTCAGGAAGCTCAGCGTTCAGAGAGATCAGCTTTCAGGAGGATGAGCATTCAGAAGGATCAGCGTTCAGGAAAATCCACGTTCTGCTGGATTAGCGTTCAGGAAGTTCAGTGTTGAGGAAGATCAGCTTTCAGACGGATCATCATTCAGGAGGGTCAACGGTCAGGAAGATCAGCCTTCAGGAGGATCAGCGTTCGAGAGGATCAGCGTTAAGGATTGGATTTTCACACCGACAGGGATTCCTTGTACCCTTGGTTTGTGAATCATGGCTAAATTCAGAGCCGCTTAGAACTATAAAATATTCGAAAAATCTAGATATTGGATTAGGTATGATCTCTAGAAGAATACTGGCGCTATTACGTCGACTTGTCTGCGACACAATAGGGACGAGATACTGGTTTTGCCATTTCAACGATTGCATTTCAGATTGATATAAAAAGAAAACTGGCGGGGATTCAATCAATTATAAAGTATTGATGCCAAAATGTCCGCCCAATGGGTCATGAAAGGGAATCTTATTATTAATAAGACACGTTTCCTAGCAAGTGTATATATGTATGTATGTAAGCATGTATGTATGCATGTATCGGCTTGAGCCCTATACACTCAGGTATAAGCCAACAGAAGAACGATGATAAGATAATGTTACTCTTCCAGATTAAATAATTTCGCTAATATTTGATGTTATTGTCAAGAACGAGATTTACAAGACTTAATCATGGCTCTCCATAATTGTTCAAACAGTAACACCATTTTATTTAGATCCATTCTAAGACAACATTATTAATTATAGTTTAGACATAACACAGAGTTCTTGCAGAGAGAAGCTTCTAAAGGTTTGTTATAATCTCCAAGATCCTGACCCTTATCCAGATTGATTCTTCAAGATTTAAGTTAGATCGAAAATTTCATTTATAGAGGCGCTTATACGTCTTCTAAAGTATTCGCATCAGAGTTGCTTAAAATAGCGGATTGCATGGCTTACGCTTCTATCTTCGATGTGAAATATAACCTGAGTGGTTTTCAATTATTTTCATCGCCTATATATATATATATATATATATATACATATATATATATATACATATATATATATATATATATATATATATATATATATATATATATATATATATATATATATATATATATATATACATATATATACATATATATACATATATATATATATATATATATACATATACATATATATGTGTATGTATACACACATATATATATATATATATATATATATATATATATATATATATATATACATATATATATATATATATATATATATATATATATATATATATATATATATATATATATATATATATATATATTCATGCAGATAATTAAGCGTGACTGTGTGGTAAAAAGCCTGCTTCCTAATCACATTGTCCTGGGTTCAGTCCCAATGCGTGGAACCTTACGCAGGTTTTCTACAGACTCGGGTCGTCTAAAGCCTTGTGAGTGGATTTGGTAGACGGAACCTTAAAGAATCCCGTCGTATATATGTCTATGCATGTGTATGTATGTACGTATGTATGTATGTATGTATGTATGTATCTATATGTGTGTGTCTTTGTGTATTTCTTTGTCCATTCTTCCCCCCCACCACCACCACCACAACAACAACGCTTGAAAACAGGTGTTTGAGTGTTTACGTCCTCACAACTTAGCGGTTTGGCAAAGAGACCGACAAGGTAAGTACTAGGCTGAAAAATGTCGCGGAGTTGATTTCGTTCGACTAAAACCCTTAGAGACGGTGCTGTAGCGTGACCGTAGTCACATGATTGGAACAAGTAAACGAATAAACGATTAGATGAATGTATAATACATACACAGATGTATATGTATATATATATATATATATATATATATATATATATATATATATATATATATATATATATGTGTGTGTGTGTGTGTGTGTGTGTGTGTGTGTGTGCATATCTATATATATATGCATGCACGCACGTATGTATGTATGTATGTATGTGTGTATGTATGCATGAATGTGTGTGTTGCTTAAATTCATTAAATATACATTATTCGTGACGACCGACACACTTCCTACGCAGATACTGACTTCAATCAATAATACATTTGTGAAAGGCCGTAAGATCTTGAATAGTCCTTCGTACGAATATATATATATATATATATATATATATATATATATATATATATATATATATATATATATATATATATATATATATATATATATATATATATCTGATTGCTGAGAACACGAATCCGCGCACTCGGATATATATATATATATATATATATGTGTGTGTGTAGTTTGATAAGTGCTAGTGCACGATGTATCTCCGCGCCCATGAGTCACTCCGTCGCTTCAGTTAATATTACTAACAAAATATATTTATACTCATGTTTTAAGACTTATTTCTCTATTTCCGCAACGCCAAACCTATATTGAATATATATTATAGACAAGCACACACATACACACATACATATATATATATATATATATATATATATATATATATATATATATATATATATATATGTATATATGCATGTATGTATGCATGTATGTATGCATGTATGTATGCATGTATGTATGCATGTATGTATGCATGTATGTATGTATATTTAAAGAAAGAGAGACAGGTAGACAGAGATAGAGCAGAGAATGAGAGAAAACGACAGATCAGCTAATTCGCGGTATAGTTTGTGAGAAACATGATTTTGTACAACGGTGTAGATTATTAAGTGTTCTCATTAAAATATAGTCCCTTTGTTGGGGTAACTATGGCTAGAATATCTGATTGCTGAGAACACGAATAGAATAGAAATATAGAGACAATGTATGTATATTATAGAACAAGGCATACTTATTTTATCTGGAGGTCGACAGATTGGTAATTAAACGAAAAATACTTAAAGAAGAAACAAAATGATTTAGCAAAATAATAATTTGTAAAAGGAAGATGATCGAAGGATAAGTGACGAAAAATAAGGCCTATCCCGGCTCTAGAAATATATGATTAAGATGAATATGATTTGGTAAGAATACCATTTGTTTTCTAAATGGAAATCTCGTTTTCAATAAGTGTATCTAAGATATGTAGAAAGCTATTCAATTGAGCATGTTAATGCCTGGCGCTTTCCCGTTTTCTCTCTCCATCTAAATACACATTTCCTGTTCTTTTGTTTTCATGGTTTAATCTCGGATCGATATTTCCATAATTAACAAAGACTATTCTATAAGAATTATGCGCCATTATTGAAACTATCAATCGAAGTTTAAAGGAAAACCTAGATGGTTGGCGGATCATTCGACTATTTTATTATATTAAAATGATATTGAATAGAAGACAATGTTTTCGCAAATACAAAGGGGTTTTAATGAAACAATAGGGTGAATATAGATGGCGGATAAAAGATTACAGCATTTATCAATCGTTTGAAAATTGTAAGCGAACGAAAGTAATATGAAAGAAACTCTATCATCATCTTCGACTCAGCAGAATGCCTGATAAAGTACACAAGATGGAGCCTCTACGTAATCACTTAATACTGCAAGAAATAGCGACCAAATTCTTCTTCAAATCGCTCACTACCATGTTTAACGCAGTGGGAGATATTGCATAAATTCGTTCGTGTAATTTTGTCGTGTGATGGCTGCCATCGTGGTTTACTCGGGTCATGAGATTTATAGAATGTCAATATCAGCGTTCGCTTATACTCTGCGTGTGAGTCAGAGACGATTGTCTTCTAAGAATATAGTAATACAGTTAAGAGGCACACACGCGCACACGTATCTATATTTGTGTGTGTGATCAAATGGTAAGGGCATCCGGTTCACGATCGTGGGGTTGTGAGTTCAATTCCCGCGGGCGCTTTGTATCCTTGAGCAAGATACTTCATTTCACGATGCTGCAGTCCGTTCAGCTGGGAAAAATTAGTTGTACCTGTAATTCAAAGTGCCAGCTTTGTCACATCCTGTGTGAAGTTGAATCTCCCTAAGAACTACGTTAATGGTAGCGGGTCTTAGGAATGCTCAGCCACTTGTACGTTAATATTACGAGGAGGATGTTCCATTGATCAGATCAACTGGAATCCTCGTCGTCGTAACTGACAGATTGCCAGTCTGTATATGTATGCACGCGCGTAAGTGCGTTAATCTGTGTGTAGGGGGATGGCTTTTCTTAGTGAAGATTGACCATGCTTCTGATCATTTTTGCGGACCTAGCCTTTTCCCTTTCTTGTTTTCTTGGTTTGAAGAAAACTGTCTGTTGCCTATACATGCACGTTACCAACGTCCATGCCATGGATTTTAATTTCACGTAAAATCCGCCATACCAGTATATATATATATTTCTTTTGCCAACATTGAAAATGTGTTCTTGTCTCGGAGATTTTATGATAGTAGAAAAGACAGCGCTTATTTCTAATTCAGCACGTGGAGAGGTACTTAGCTGACCCCTTATTATAATTGTGTATATAATTATAGAATATATATATATATATATATATATATATATATACACACACAATCTGTCCAATTCATCTCGTATTGAAATTTTTGTATATACTTTTGATAAATATATATGTAAATTTATACAAGAAACTTGTTGGAATGAACAGGATTCAATCATAAATCACAATTGTTTCCGTGCATAATTAAAAGCTGTTAGAAGCTGAGTTTCCCTTATTGTACACGTTCTTCTAAAAATATTACATAAACATGATCCATCAGTAGCTTTGTACACGCAGATCATCAGGTGAATGACTTTGAGAGCTCATAACCGTAAAGGAGCTTTGAATGCACGTCATATATGTATTACTTCGATGATAGTGAATAAATGATTATATATGCATATACATATATACATACACGGGAACACACACACACACACACACACACACACACACACACACACACACACACACACACACACACACACACACACACATATATATATATATATATATATATATATATATATATATATAGCTGCGCAGGAATGAGTTGTTGTAAGAAGCTTCCTTTCCAACCCGCTGACCACGACATTTAAATTTTTTTTCTCCTTGTTTTTCTCCTTATTTCTTTCTGTTGAACAGCGTAGCTCGAAACGTTAAAGACTTTCTCTATTCCCCTGTCCTCGTCTGTTGTTTTTTTTTTCGTAAATTCTCCCGTGTATATATATATATATATATATATATATATATATATATATATATATATATATATATATATATATATATATATATATATGTACGTATGTATAAGCTGGATGGTCACAGTTGGAAGACTTCTCATCATATGTCTGCTCAACCAGAGCCAACCTTTGGTGAAGATGGTACAAGTGCTATAACAATAACTACAAAGTCTTCTGCCACAACGACAGCATCAACACATATATATCTCATGCCTCCTTTTCTCCGAACAAATCCAGAATTCAATCTGTTGATCTTTTGTCTTTCTTTTATGTTTTTAAACCTACAAAATAGTACAATAGATTTGTTTTCGGTTCGCTTCCTTTAGACGTCTACAATGGTAAGCAGTGATCGTATTTTGTTCTCGTTCACCATTTCTATAATACTTTACATGTTATTTTTCGTTCATTTCCTATTTTTTATATTTGTTCGTCTTTTCCCTTCCATTTTGTCTTTTTGTTTCTCTCTCTCGCTATTGCTTTTTCCCTGTGTACCGTTATTCTTCGTTCGACATTTGTAAAATATCGGTGAAACAGTGTTATTGTATCTTGTGACGCCATTGTTATATGGGCACAGAAGCGGGCATCATACAGTTCTTTTATATACGGTTTTTGTATGCGTTTATGGTTGTTTTTCTTTCTCTCTTTTTTTTTTTTACTCTGCACAAAATGTTTTGTACGGAATTAAACTCTGTATATATTTACCGAACAATCGATTTATTTTAATAATGGTTCTGTTTTTTATTATTATTTTATTCTTTTTTTTTTCACAAGAAAACGAATTCTATTCTTCTTTTGAAGAATGGAAAGAAAGAGAGGTTCAAATTTATACAATTCTTGACGACGTCTGAATCGTGAATATTTGACCTTTTCGCTCGCAATATTTCAAATATTAAATTTTTATATGAAAATAAAATACCCTTCTTTTTTAAAATTTTCTACAATATGCACTGCTGGTAATCATTTGTCAAAGACGGCATCGTCATGTCTACCATAGATTATCTTTCCTGACGAACTTCAAACATTCATCGATATCAACGTTATATTACCTCACAGAGAACTACTACCATATAACTTCCCAGCATACACTTCTCTCCCTCTTTCTCTCTCTTTCTCTCTCTCTCTCTATCCCTCTCTCTCTTTCTCTCCCGCTATTTCAAATTATTTTATCAGTTTTATACGTCCCTATCTGCTAATATTTCTCTTTCTCTATCTTTGTCTATCTCTTTCTCCATCATATCATCAATCTTTTTACCTCTTTATATGTTAGTCGCTTACTCTGCTTTCATTCTCCCTACTCTCTCTCTCTCTCTCTCTCTCTCTCTCTCTCTCTCTCTCTCTCTCTCTCTCTCTCTCTTCTCCTCTCCTTCTCTCTATTTCGCTCTACTCTCTCCCTCTCTCTCTCTCTCTCTCTCTCTCTCTCTCTCTCTCTATATATATATATATATATATATATATATATATATATATATCACAGTCTCTTTCTATCTCGCTTTCTTTCTCCTACATCGCACCATTCTTTATAATATCTTACTCGTTAGTCTCTTTCTTTGCCTCTCTCTCTCTCTCTCTTTTTTTTCTCTCTCTCACACATTCACTCACTAATTTTAAGCAAATTTTAACCCCCTCCTATCGACACCATTCTAGACTCAGCTTCTCAATATAAATTCTTCTTTATAGAAGGCATCGCAGAATAAATCTGGTTTCTTCATTCGTCATTTACTTTTCCCAAATTCTCACTTTCTTCAACGGGAATTCTTAAACACTATTCACACTGAAAACTTTATACCGCCAACACAATAAACCTCGACTAAGAGGCACGTTAATAGCAGCTCTTACGCTTTTATTGTATGAGAAAGATGGCCCCTTTCAAACGAATCAGATAATATATCGTTTCAAATTTAAGAACTCCCAAGATTGAAGCTAATGGATTCTAGGGGTGTTAGAGTTGTGAAAGAGACTCAGTGTGGTTCTGTGTATACTGTCTTCATTTTTAGATGCTAAATATTGTTGTTCCTGTTGTTGCTGTTTATATTTCTGTGCATAGGCCAGCCCTAACGGAACGTTGACGAATGATCAAAAGTATTCATTTCCCCTCCTTTTTTAAGTATATTGCCGGATATGATATGTCCTTCGTGTTTGAATGAGGACAGCATAGCATTATTTGGCGATTTAGGTTCTATACTTAGCAACTCGTTTGACCATTAAGTATCTGTATATATATATATATATATATATATATATATATATAGATAGATAGATAGATTTGTGGTACAACAAGGCACCAATATTTGCTGGAAATAGCAGTCGATTCGATACAAATACGACGCTAGTGTAAAGCTTCACTGCGTATATACTGGCAAAGACGTGTGAGTGCAACAAATATGAAAGATTTGTCTTACTCTAGGAAGAACATTAGATAAATGGACACCCAGAATCGGATAATGCAGTACCTAGGTTTCAGACTATTCAATTACGTTTGTCAACGTAAATTTGATCAGTCTTCATCAACTGCATTTACCTAGACAATATTTCAAATGTTGTCTCATCAATGCCAGTATACTCGCCTGAATGCTTAGACGTTAACAGAACGAGACCAGTGAAAGAGTTATATATATATATATATATATATATATATATATATATATATATATATATATATGAAATTTTGAATTTCGTTTACGGACCACCAGGTGTCCGTGGACCACCAGGTGTCCGTGGACCACCAGGTGTCCGTGGACCACCAGGTGTCCGTGGACCACCAGGTGTCCGTGGACCACCAGGTGTCCGTGGACCACCAGGTGTCCGTGGACCACAGGTTGGGAACCACTGTAATAGGGGCCTTATGTTAGTAGACTTTAACTACTACTTCTGGCAGGTCAACGGAGCACGTATAGAAGCAGTTTCGTTGTTTTGTTGTCTATACTATATTCACGGTGAGATATATGTCCACACCATTGACTTTTAATATCGGTTTCTTCACAAACTATTACTTCATCATCATTAACAATTTATCAGTAGAAAAAATATTTTCGCAACTTATTTTTATGATATTTTTTTCATATACAATGTAACTGCGTACATGACACAAACTACATACACATACACAAATGCACAAATGCACAAATAAACACGCACACACACACACACACACACACACACAAACAAACACACACATATATATATATGTAAGCTACAAGCACTCATTTACACTAAAACACGCACACGTGTGTGTGTATATGAGGTGTACGTTAATTTCAATGTTGTTATAAAGTCTTCTAGAATATACATACGTACATACACATACGTACATACACATAAGTATACACATGTATATATATGTGTGTGTGTATGTGTCCAAATATATACACACGTAAACGTGTCTACATATATGTGTGTGCATGCGTTTGTGTAAGTGTATGCAGAGTTAATAAAGTTATATATATTGAAATATATATACAAATACATACATATATATATGTGTGTGTGTATATATATATATATATATATATATATATATATATATATATATATATATATATATATATATATATATATATATATATATATACATATCCATACCTACGCAAATGTCCGTTCTGAGGAAATAGCAGCAACGTTAATATTTTATTTACTACCATGTTGAGCTCTGTAGATAAAATGGAAGTGTAAAACTATTTGCAATAACTAATTTATACTTCATTTTGTTTTATTTCTCACCCGTCAATCACAGCCATAATTACTAGATATTTTTATGCACTCGAAAGTATAAAACTTACACTTAATTTATCTACAAGACACCAGCCATTTTTGTGGAGCAAGTCTGCTTTTTTTTTAACATGTGCATAACAAACCTAGCACTCCTGAAGTCACGTGTATATATTCAAAAGAATGTGAAACACCGTGAATGTTATATCTCTGGTACAATCTCGAGAATATGTTATCATGGTGGTCTTACAAGAAGCTGGATATACTATAGAAGCGACACGGAACGAAAGGAAGTTGCTGTTCACGGGGAGATAATCGTTTCCAAGTGTATCTTATCTTTCGTCTTTTGTGGAGATTGTTTTTTGTCGGAGTGAACAGAATAAGAAGAGACTACATCTTTACTCTTTTACTTGTTTCAGGCATTTGACTGTGGCCATGCTGGAGCACCACCTTTAGTCCACCAAATCGACCCCGGGACTTATTCTTTGTAAGGCTAGTACTTATTCTATCGGTCACTTTTGCCGAACCGGTAATTGACGGGGACATAAACACACCAACATCGGCTGTCTAGCAATGTTGAGGGGACAAACACAGACATACAAACGCACACATACACATATATACATATACATATATACGACGGGCTTCTTTCAGTTTCCGTCTACCAAATCCACTCACAAGGCTTTTGGTCTGCCCGAGGCTATAGTAGAAGACACTTGCCCAAAATGCCATGCAGTGGGACTGAACCCGGAAGCATGGGGTTGGTAAGCAAGCTACTTACCACACAGCCACTCCTGCGCCTATGAATACATCTTGTATATAATTCTTTCATTATTGTTCATTCTTATTTTCATAGCATGATATCATTTCATCCTGTTTTGGAATCTTCAGCATTATATAACTTGACATTTTATTTTATGTAGGGACATTTGTAAACATAAACTAAAACTAAAATATCTTTGTCGAAACGACATTAACACACGATTTACGAGCCATCTAAATTCGGGACTCCGTGCCATAAGACAGAACAGACATCGAATCTAAGCTACACGCTGTAAATCGGTTGTCAGGCACAACGAAAAAAAAAACTTTACTACAAAATGAAGGAAAACTTTAATTTAAACATTTTGGAAAAGTTAATGCGCCCAAATCATTCCTTCTCTTGAGAAGAAACACACATGCCATCCAACATCTGATGCTTAGAAATAAGTGTTGACAACCATTTCGACCGGAGCGTTTTTATCGACAATAAAGACGATAAGGTACGCAAGTTGAGCACTTCGATTGTCAGCGTAAACCAGTCTTGTGGGCTAGATATCATCATTCGACTTGTTTTTCGCTCAATAAACACTCACAACGCCCGGTCTGGGAAGCAAAACCACGATCCTATGACAGAAATGAAAATTCTTAGCCAGAGTACAAGAGCTGTAAGTGCCGCATTAATTTGCCATAACTGTTCTCTTTCTCCTGGATTCTTTCGACGTTAGTTTCTGAGGTGAGATGCAGCCAGGGTCGATTTCGCCTCTCATCATTTCATGGTCTATGAAATAAGCAGCATTTTAACATTTCAGGTCGACATAATCGGCTTCCTTCTTCCTTCTTGAGTCAGAATTTGAAACCATAATTTAAGGGCCTTAGAGTTCCACATTTCAAACTTTCCTTCTCAGTCATTCGTCCCCTTTTCTTCCAAATATTTTTCGTCGCATAACCGCTGTCATCTTCCCAATAATGTGTATGCATTGCAGACGATGTGTTAAATTTTCTAACTATCGTTACTGGTTGCATTACATCTTGATGTCAAGCGTGCGACATAAAGACATTCTTATGTAATTATTTATTCATCTGTTAATTATATTTCGCTTCCTTTAGTTGTTGCCTGTGACAGAACAAGTGTGTGTAGGCGTGTGTCAGTGTGTGTCTATGTCTGTAAATGTAGTGAAATTTTATTTGTCATAGTCATAATGTATACGGTATTCTTGTATGTATACTAATACATTATACTTACACGTGCATTGGCATAAATATATGTTAAGATTTAAATCTCGATGTCTAAGCGTTTCCTCACGTTCGACACGTAGAAAGTTTAAATTATTTGTGTGGTACGAGCTGTCCACAAGGCTTTGGGTTTGTGGATACGAAAACTTTGATAACTATATGTCCCAAATATAAATTTTGTTCCAATACATATAAATATATTAGTATGTGTGTGTCTGAATGCGTGTGTGTGCACATGTGTGTGTATATGTGTGTATTTATATAGATAGATAGATAGATAGATAGATAGATAGATAGATAGATAGATAGATAGAAAAGTATACAAATACATATCTGCATATATATATATATATATATATATATATATATATATATATATATATATATATAAGTCAAATTAAAATTAAAGTATTTAGGTTTGGAATGTATGTGTTAAACGCAGTATCCAAACCGTTTTACAGGTTAAGTTCCCAAGTAGTGTATCAACAGAGCATGCTCACAATTTATGGCTACCTGGCATATATATATATATAAATATATAATACATATATATAAATATATATATATATATATATATATATATATATATATATATATATATATATATATATATATATATGTATGTATGTATATATATACACACACACATACGTATATTATTGTGTTGTGTGTGAGAGAGTCTTTGAATCTGTGTTTGTCCTCTACCACCATTTGACAAGTAATGCTGCTGTATTTATGTTCCTGCGAGTTGGTTTCGTTCCACTGAAATTCTTCAAGACGTTGGACCAGCACGGTCGTACTCTGGTGACAGAAACATGCAAAGGATAAAAGACATATAGAGCTGCGTGTGTATCACACCTCTTTCGATATCAGTGGAGATATCCGAATTATGCAAAGCTTCCATTTAAACGAACGTGATATAAACTTAGATGTCTCTAGACCACGCAAGCATGTATGCGATTACATATTGGAAAACATAAAACTGCCTTTTGTTATCAGCATATGCAAACAAAAGAGGTGGTATATATATGTGTGTGTGTCTGTGTGTGTTTATGTATGTGTGCATATATGTATATGTGTGTGTTTGTGTGTGTATATGTATGTGTCTATGTGTGTACAGGAACTGAAATCTCCGTATTTTATTATGAACACCGCCTACGGAGTTGAGTGCTCTATTGTCTGACTAATTCCACCGAATTCTTTAATATTGAATTCATACACTTATAAAACATACACTACCTGTCTGTCCATCTCTCTCTCTCTCTCTCTCTCTCTCTCTCACACACACACACACTCTCTCTCTCTCTCTCTCTCTCACACACACACACACTCTCTCTCTCTCTCTCTCTCTCTCTTTCACTCTCTCACTATCTTTCTTTGCATATGTGTATCTATACATATATATATTTATATAGGTATATATTTACACGCATTTATGCACATATGTATGTTTATATCTCCATATATATACATATATATATATATATATATATATATATATATATATATATATATATATATATATATATATACACGTATGTTTGTTTGTTTTTATGTATACATGTATGTTTGTATGGGCTGACTTAGAAACAAATAAGCGATGCTATCACCCGGTACGTTATGTTGTTTTGAGTGGCTATCTACTGAAATATACATGTGTGTGCGTGTGTATGTGTGTGTTTGTGTGTGTGTGTGCGTGTGTGTGTGTGTG
This sequence comes from Octopus bimaculoides, assembly GCF_046866305.1. Classification (NCBI taxonomy): domain Eukaryota; kingdom Metazoa; phylum Mollusca; class Cephalopoda; order Octopoda; family Octopodidae; genus Octopus; species Octopus bimaculoides. The sequence goes on from NC_142949.1 coordinate 5,213,778, forward strand.
TGTGTGTGTGTGTGTATGTGTGTGTGTGTGTGTGTGTGTGTGTGTGTGTGTGTGTGTGTGTGTGTGTGTACACAAGTCTATGAAAAGAAGTGATACAACAGTATCATATAGCAATAGAAATAAGACGTATGAATACAATGAATTGTAGTTCTTGCAGGGAAACATTTCGACCAATTCCTCGACAAATGCAGCTGAATAGTTCTTTTGACAATTCTCAGTCTGTTGCTAGAAGCGGTTTACTTAGTTGTGTTCTTTGTAGAAAACATTCCTCTAGTTAAAAATGGAGGGATTTTCTGTATTGAATCGTTCTCTTGTTCAATTGAGCACAACATGTACTATTTAAGTAGCCATCTTTTCTGAAAGAAATAAGCTGAAATTACATTCTTTCATTGGACCATCGTTCGTTCATTTGTATGTGGAGATAGTCAAACAGTAGCAAACAATAGATTCTACCTAGAATGAAAACATCTACAAGACTCTGTAACAAAAGCAAACATTTTCACAAAGACAAATTCTGAAAGAAACCAGTAGATCTCATTTTTCGATTTCGGAATTTTTCATTAGGTCCAAGCGCTGTGGAGTATCTACAAATGGCTAAAGGTTAGAGGAGAAGAAATGTTAGAATAACGCAGCCGTAATGCAACCGGCTTCTCCACACCACCTCCCTCACGCTCTCTGTCTTCTCTCTCACTTCTTCATTTCTGTCCCTAATTCTTTCCCTCTATTTACTTTTTCCTACTCCAGCTTTAAGCTTTCCATGGAGTTCCTCTCCATTCTTTTTCCTTTTCCTTTTCCGATGTCTTCAGTGTTTTTTTTTTTTTTTCGTTGTTTAAATAGATCTATACGTCTTTCTGTTTGTTTGTTTGGTTTTTATGTATGTTCTGGTTTGTGTTTGTGCATGAGTCTCCGTGTGTGGATGTAAGTGTACGTGTGTGTCTGTGTGTCCTTTAACATCGTTTCTTCGATGTCAGTTGGTTTTATAACCTGTTTTTTCACCTTTCAGACAGTATGAATATATTTTATATTGTTCTTATATTAATATATATTTCCCTTCTTCTATCACGAAGAATGGAGAGAGAGAGACAGTATAATATATCTGAATGCGTGTATACATACATACATACATACATACATACATACATACATACATACATACACACACACATATATATATATATATACATATATATGTACATACGTATGTATATAAATATATATACCAGTATTTATATCTGTATATGGAACTATATATATATATATATATATATATATATATATATATATATATATATATATATATATATATATATATATATATATATATATATATATATATATAATCTTATATAGTTCTTTATTCAGTTGGGTCTTGATATATATATATATATATATATATATATATGTATATATATTTACTAATATATACATATGTATATACTAATATATACATACATATATATATATATATATATATATATATATATATATATATATATATATATATATATAATTATATGTATATATGTATTTATGTGTGTGTGTATGTATATGTAGTTATGGTATATATACCATTTGTTCTTATTTGCAACAAAGACGAGATAATAAGACGCATCTTAGTGACTCTAAAAGCATTCCGAGGTAAAAATTGCAATTTTTCAATCTAGTATTTATTTATTTATTTCTGATAAACTCCTTCACAATGAAATGCTTTTAAAATTACGATTTAAGAAGGTGATCTATTTAGAGGTAATTTGGTTGTTCCATACAAACAATATAATTGCGTTTATTTTATATATCGTTTCAGAATTCTATGTTACATAATGCCAGTGCTGCCTTTTTCGTTGTTTCATAAGTCGATTTACTACGCGCCTCTTTTCTGTTATTATCTGTCCGTCTGTGTATGTGCGCATGCGCCTATATATATATATATATATATATACATATATATATATATATATATATATATATATATATATATATATATATATATATATATATATATATATATACATACATATATATATGTATGTATATAAATACACACACATATATATATATGTAGGGGTTGTGTACACGGACGTGTTTGTATATATATTGTTATTGTTGCTATTAGAATTTTATAAACTTTCGGTTGAAAGTGAAATGATTCGGTTCTTGGAATACTGGGTCTATAAATATTTAGGCTTTATTATTTATATCTTTGTATGGTTTATATAAAGTGTGTGTGTGTGTTTGTGCGTGCGTGCGTGTGCGTGTGTGTGCGTGTGTGTGCTTGTGTGTGCTTGTGTATATATGCATGTGCATGTGAATGGATACACATACCTATAAAAATATATACCTACATGTATAGAGATAGATAGACAGAGTATAAGACACTTTGATGCAGGCTCAGGCTAATTACCCGAAATTTCGATTTCACTGTCACTCCTCTCCACGTCAAAGAAATATGTATTTGTCAAAGAATTATCTACTCTAGTAAATGGTATTGAGTAATTCTTCGCTTTAAATTGTTTTAGTACACAACATATGGCGGGACATAAAAGCAAACACTGATATATCTCATTGGTTAGAGCATTGGGCACACAGTCATGAGGTAGCGGGTTCGACTCCCAGACCAGGCTGTATATTGTGTTCTTGAGCAAGACACTTTATTTCACGTTGTTCCAAGACTTTGCTTTACATCGTTTCGTTGTCGATTAACAAATTACCAACCAAGCATTGAAATTGAAGTAATAGACTATCCCCTGCACCAGAATCTCAGACTTATACTAGAAAGGACTATTAGCAGTCGCTTGTCACAGTATATCTTGGCTTATATTTTCTAATGTCATCAAACATTTAAAAAAAAAAAGAATGCATGAAGAGATTTACATTGTCAGCTTACCTTTATGTTTATTTGGTGGTGAAGAATCTGGTACTCGTAATATTCTGTTAGAAAATTGTAACGAATATCGATTCTAAAAAGGCTTTCGTTTAATTATTCGCCCATCGCATCTTCTAGCATGGATTATATTTGGCTGTCGAAGTTTGTGAGATTTTTTTTTCACTTGGTTCTTTTCCAGGAAATATTCGATCTCATATTGCTGCAACTTCACAAATATTTGAAATCAATATTTCCGGCGTAGAAGAGCAAGGTTCTAACAAATATTGAAGTGCATTCTCCCACACAAGCACCCATTCTCAGACAAACACCCGCACGTACACCTGTACACACATGTATACATGTGTGTGCATGCGTGCGTATGCATGTGTATATATATATATATATATATATATATATATATATATATATATATATATATATATATATATATATATATATATATATATATATATATGTATATATATATATACATATATATATATATGTATATATATATATATATATATATATATATATATATATATATATATATATATATATATATATATATATATATATATATATATATACATATATATATATATGTATATATATGTATATATATATATATATATATATATATATATATATGTATATATATATATGTCTATCTATCTATGTATATCTATCTATGTATATATATATATATATATATATATATATATATATATATATATATATATATATATCAAATGACTGAAGCAAGTAAAAGAGTAAAAGAGTATATACACTTGGTCACTTTGTTATTCCTAGCACTTTGTAATGACACTTTGGAATTCACGTGTGCGTGTACATATGCATACACACACACACACCGCCAGATATGGAATAAGATAGATAGATAGATAGATAGATAGATAGATAGATAGATAGATAGATAGATAGATAGATAGATAGATAGATAGATGGTGAGTGAGAGAGAGAGAAAGAGAATGAGAGAGTGAGAGAAACGCATAAAGACAAATATGCTTAATGGCCGCCTTCTTAAGAGTTGAGGCAGAAGCTGTTGGAAAGTTCGAGAATTTGGAGAGCTGTGAGTTTGTTGAGTTCGCTTGTGTGAGGTGTAGTGTAGATGATGGTGAGTGTAGATGGATGGAGCAATGAGGACGGGGGGAGCTGAGAGAGCGGAGGGAAGTGGTGGGCGGGTGGTGTGGAATTCGATCAAATATTCATGGATGAAGCTGACTACTTTGGAATGAAAATAGAAACCAGGTAACAAAAAAATGGTTAGAATAATTCTGGAATATTCTAATGGCACCAGTCCACATTGACACCAAGCCAAAACAGATATTCGAAATGATAAAAGAAAAAATAAAAGCAAGCAAATAAATGGAGAAAAAATTCGGAAAAACAACGATCGCAAACCACACACGTATATACCGACATAAAAAAAAAAGGATTTGGGGGCTAAATTGCCTTTGTTGTTGTTGTTGTTGTTGTCGTCGTTACTTTTGTTGGTGTTGTTTAGTGTTTGATGCTGTTGTTGTTTTGAAAGAAACGATGTGTGAATCGTGGGATAAGCCATAGGGATTGCAGAGAGGTACAGACTACAAGTAGAAAATGGCTGTTGGTGGGGCGAGGGGATAGAAGGAGTAGGAGAAAATGTGTCTGGGAGAGAAAGGTTGTTAAAGAGAGAGAGAGAGAGAGAGAGAGAGACAGGGGTGTTAATTAAATAATAGCATGACAGTTTAAAGTAGGGTGAGAAACCAAGTAACGTGGGGGGGGGGAAGAAAGAAGTAGAAAGATAGATAGAGAAAGTTAGAGAGAGTTAGAAAAGATGAGGAGCGAAAGAGAAGATCGGGAGAAACAATTAGTCGGAAGTATATATATATATATATATATATATATATATATACATATATATATATATATATATATACATGTATGTATGTATATGTTTGTGTGTGCGTGTGCGTTTCTGTGTGTGCAGGTGTGTCTGTATGCAAAAAAGGGCGCTATGGAAGATTAATGAGTATAGAGGTAGGCTTGAAGTTTTAAGTAATATGGAAGCTAAAGTGTTTAAAATATACAGGAAGAAAAACAAGAAAAAAAAATTGGTGTATAGATCTTACTTTAAAAGGCATGCATAATGGTCTGCCTATATGTGTATGCGTACGTGCGTGTGTGTGTGTGTGCGTGTGAGTGTTTATATATAACTATCTATATAGCTATAACCACGCACACGTCTATATTAATCTATATATGTATATATCAATACACATACATGCATATATCAATAGACGTATATATATATATATATATATAAACATGTATATATCTACATATATATATATATATATATACACACATATAAATATATGTATATACACATGAATATACAATATACATATACATATATATATTTATATCTAAGTATGTATATGAGAACATATAAGTGCATATATGTCTATATGGATATGAAATATTTTATGCGACAATTAGAAAAGATGTTGATAGCGTCTGCGGAATCGATTGATGGAGATGAAAGCCTATCATGGAATGATACTCAACTTTGGGAAAATGGAGCTAAAAAGATATTTGAGAATTTAATATGATGTAGAAAATGTCAACTACATTCCCTTTTAGGAAACGTCTTACGGCGGAAGTGAATTTTCGCTTCTCTTGTTTAGCCTCAGGTCACGTCTGATCAATCAGATTTCTTATCAAAGATATTTCACCCTTAGCCGTACGTTTCCTTTAGTATCCACGCAAAATATTAAGTTGATATCATCTGATGCCCTCATCCACATTTTAAGAAGCTTGAGGCAAAGTTTTTCTTGAATATTTAGATTTCTAGCATCGTATTTGTAAAGGAACATGGCTCAGTGGTTAGTAGCGTTGGGTTCACAATCATGATGTAATATGTTCGATTCCCCGACTGGGCTGTGTGTTGTGTTCTTGAGCAAGACTCTTTATTTCACGTTGCTCCAGTTCAGTCAGAAGTACAAAATAGTGACGATGTCACTGCTGTCAAGCTCTATCGGCCTTTGCCTTTCTCTTGGACAAATCGTTAACATTAAGATGGGGGACGGGTATGCATGAGTGACTGTTAGTCTCCCGTAAACAACCTTTCCCCCACTCGTGCATCAGAGGGGAAATTTCTAGGTGCAATCATGACCAAATACAGGTCTTTACTATTTATTCTATTTCGGCATAATATATCTGAAATGATTATTCCATGTATTTGCGTTTTAAGATGAATTATGACATTCGACGGTGACTTTTTACGCATCACATGAAGTAAAATAATTTATTGACGGCGCTATTAATGATGTAAGAGCTGATCTACATCTACAAACAAGTACGACTGGGAAACATGTTCCATGCTTTCGCCAACTGTTTCAGGTGCCTATGTAGTCATAAGCACACATAAGCACCCTGGTTGATTCTGCAATACTTTGATCCAGTATTATATTGAATTTGTGTCAGCTAGAGCGAGATAGCGGTGTACCCGTCCTAGGTTGGTAGTGATGATCAGATGAGTTCATGAGTTGAAACATTGACATTAAGACAATGAACCAGACACCTGAACCGCTAGGCTACACGCATTCATCTCTTAACTCGAGTTCCTGATAAAAACAGAACTCAAGCGAGTTTCTATCGTCTTACAGGGATTTCGAAATGCACCTTGCTTTATTACGCTTAATACATCGACAGCTCTGTCGAGAAGTGATGTAATCAGTGAGGAAACCGTTACTTGAACTTTCACACTGCTAATATGGCAGCCAAGTTTCCTTCGAATACCACATTACTATTTTTTTAAATAAAACAACTCATGATACATAACGTAGTGTTTTTGTGTTGTCGTATTTTCAAGAACACACGATAAAAGATATAACGGCTGATACATAGCAAGCAGTTTCTCTCAAGTCTCAAGAAAACAAATCGCGATATTTTACACAGTTCTTTGCCCGATAAACCAAACGACGAGATTCTCAGGACAATTCGTGTGGCAGAACACTCCGCATTTAATAACACATGGCCATTAAAGGCGGTTGACATTGGTATTTGCAATGTGAAGTAGTTGTAAATGTTTTTTTTTTAGCAAAGTGCAGTTAAGCACTTTAACAAAGGTCACTGAAATCCCGCTTTGTCCAGAAATCATACATAAGACATCACGATCATGAATCAAACAATCTTATAACAAAGCCACGTACGTTCACATCCAGCCAATACATTTGGAGAAATAGAAGGAAGTGTTTTGACTAACGCAAAATGCATTCAAGAACAGAATATACCAACTTATAGTCTTTTTGAAATCATGACACAATGTGTATAGTGCATCGCTTCTAACGAAAGAATCAAAGGTGAGTGCACCAATGCCACAGAGTGTATAACGTCAGAACTATTACAACAAGGACAAGTTCAAAACAGTTCTGAATATGCAACCAGTTTGTATATTCATTCTATCCGTCGTTTCAGGGCAGCAGGTCAAACGCCAGTGAAGCCGTATATCAAATGGCAAAATGATATTTCTATCTTTTGATTACCAAACTATTTCCTGAACTCTGCTGCAGTTCGGAGATTCCAAATTCCTTCAGACAATCCAGAATCTATGTTACAGAAATACCTCTACGTAACACATACATACACACACACACGTACA
>NC_142949.1:5226306-5238806 GCF_046866305.1 Octopus bimaculoides
AGGGGAATCAGTGACCACCCAGTAATGTCTACATTTGATGTTGCAATATGTGTTCATCGTTAATGGTGTGTTTAGAAATCATTCAAACGATGCGTGAACGAAATAATTAACCTTGATCTCCACGAATTCCAATTTTGGCACAAGCAGCCAATAAAGCTATATATTGGAGGTGTGATGTTACCCTTATGAAGTGTTAGACGTAAAGTTTAGGGGGCAAACATCTGATAAAACGCTTTATGGTCTGGATGCTCACCAAATCTGGATGCTCACCTTGGTGAGGTCTGAATGTTATGGTAATGTCTGGAGTCCCCCTTCGTCCATTTTTTGGCAATTTTCTTTCTTCCCATAGAAGCCTCATTGACTTTAATTTATCTTGACTCCCCAGTATATTGTGAGAATGATGGAGTGGAACTTTTGGTTGCTCTAACAACAACAACAACAAAAATCAGCTTGTACTTGTCTGGCAGCTGTCTATTATTTCATCCGTAACGGCTGGATTCCCGTCAGTTCGACGCAGAATCTATCATTTCTCAATGCACTGAAAATTGTTCGTTCTGGAACTTCAATCAGCTTGGCTATATTCCATACAGAGTTTCGCAAATAGATTTCTCCGACGTGGCCTATCTATCTACGAGGGATGGCAGCTGTGTAACCCTTAAATTACAGTCTTATTCTTATAAAAACGGTAAGAATACTCGAAGAAAGGTATTTTAAAATACCTTTCGAAAACAGCACAATTTCGTCTGAGTATTGTTGTTCAAACAAGCAACGTATGATAGATACCTTCTCAAAGTAATAAATAAAAGCTATCACTCGATAATCCTTGGACGATGGGATGGTCATGTCTGGAATGCTACGGTTTACAGATCTCCTCAAAAATCAGAGATGCAATAATCTGCTCCAGAGTGACACTTTCTATCTTTTATCTATTACTTGTTTCACTCATTAGACTACGGCCATACTGGGGCACCACCTTGAAGAATTTTTTAGTCGAATGAATCGACCCCACCAGGTATTTGGTTTTTAAGCCGGTACTTATTCTATAAGTTACTTTTGCTGAACTGCTAAGTTGCAGAGACGTGGACACGCAAATCCCGGTTGTCAAACTGTAGTACACACACACACACACACACATTTATTACTTTTAAATGTGTGTGTGTGTGTGTGTGCGTGTGTGTGTGTGTGTGTGCGTGTGTGTTTCATCAATTAAACAACAAGCTGTAACGAATTCAGGATTACCAGAGTCAGCAAATCCCGTGACATAGGTTGTACTTTTGCTGTGTCGTTCGAAATCGTATTTTGCTATTATTTCTGACGAGTCGAAAGATGAGACGACAGTCAAAGGTTATTCCTGAATTAGTTCGCTTTTATCTTTTATTTGTTTAAACCATTCCCATTCACCAGTATTGAGTACTATATAGCCATTGTTGTCTGCTTAAAAGTATATCACAACTACACACAAACACATACGCGCGCGTATGTATATATACGTATGTATATATACGTATGTATATATACGTATGTATATATACGTATGTATATATACGTATAGATGGCTTTCCATTATATTGCAAACGAAATGTTTTGGCAGCATATATATTCATATTTATTTATATATATATATATATATATAAGCATGTATATATATATATATATGCATATATATAATTATAAATATATATATATATATATATATATATATATATATATATATATATATATATATATATATATATATATATATATATGTACATACATATACACTCCTATATAAATCAAAGCAATGCCGTGCACGTAGCTAGATTCTATATACAGCTTAGAATCCTTGAAACAGGTTCATTCTTGACATAAACAAACAAATGCTTAGTTCAATTGTTGATCAGTAGAATAGGAAATTAACCGCGTTCAACAATGGCCGGAAGTGTTTTCCGCCATATCAATAATAACTGGAATAACAACAGCAATAATAACAACAATATAACGACTAATAACAGAAGCGGTAACACAACAGTAACAGTAGCGATAATAATAATAATAATAATAATAATAATAATAATAATAATAATAATAATAATAATAATAATAATAATAATAATAATAATAATAATAATAATGATGATGATAATAATAATAATAATAATAATAATAATAATAATAATAATAATAATAATAATAATAATAATAATAATGGTGACAACAATAACAGAAATGTTAATAATAATAATAATAACAAGAACGTTGAGGTCGTTTGAAAAGATCAATTGTTTAAACTAGAAGCTTGAATGGATGTATTGCACATTGCCAAACTTTTGATCTTTGTGCGCTGTTATAGATGTGTCCTCCTATTAAGTCTCAATTGTATATAAGCTAGCTTGATATTGCTGGAAATGTTTGCTGCAATCACCTAATATTGTATTTTATTATATAAAACATATTAATAACAAAAGGCAGCGGCAGCAGCAGTAACAGCAGCATCACCAAGAGCAGCAGCAGTAGAAGCAGAAGCAGTAATAATAATGATCATGATCATGATCATGAAGATGATGATGATGATAATAATAATAGTATTAATAATAATAATAATAATAATAATAATAATAATTATAATAATAATACACACAGATAGAGAAATTAAGGCAAATAGACCAGATATAGTTGTCAAAGATCATCAAGAAAAAAAATGCTTTCTAATTGATGTTTCAATACCAGCAGATGACAACGTCTCTCTAAAAGAAATGGAAAAACTTTCAAAATACAAAGACCTGGAAATAGAGGTAACCCAAATGTGGAATCTAAAAGCAGAAACAATTCCTATCATACTAGATGCCTTAGGTATAATAAAAAAATATTCAGACAAATACATAACAAAAACACCAGGACTTACAAATATATATAACATACAGAAAATTGCACTACTGGGTACTGCACACATTCTACGCAAAACACTTTCAATACAGTAAACATAAGAGCACCACAGCAAACCACAGCACATACCCAAGGCGCACAGAGCTGCGCTCGGTAGTGAAGTGAAAGCACGTTATAAAAATAAAACTACTGAATAATAATAATAATAATAATAATAATAATAATAATAATACACACAGATAGAGAAATTAAGGCAAATAGACCAGATATAGTTGTCAAAGATCATCAAGAAAAAAAATGCTTTCTAATTGATGTTTCAATACCAGCAGATGACAACGTCTCTCTAAAAGAAATGGAAAAACTTTCAAAATACAAAGACCTGGAAATAGAGGTAACCCGAATGTGGAATCTAAAAGCAGAAACAATTCCTATCATAGTAGGTGCCTTAGGTATAATAAAAAAAATATTCAGACAAATACATAACAAAAACACAAGGACTTACAAATATATATAACATACAGAAAATTGCACTACTGGGTACTGCACACATTCTACGCAAAACACTTTCAATACAGTAAACATAAGAGCACCACAGCAAACCACAGCACATACCCAAGGCGCACAGAGCTGCGCTCGGTAGTGAAGTGAAAGCACGTTATAAAAATAAATCTACTGAACAATAATAATAATAATAATAATAATAATAATAATAATAATAATAATAATAATAATAATAGTAATGATGATGATGATGATGATGGCTATGATGGGGATGTTCTTCTTGGTGGTGATGATGATGATGATTGTGCTTTCATTTGTCGTCGTGCGATGGTCTATGTGTTGGGTGGATTCGGAAAGAAGAATTGTAAACCTGAGGATGGATTACGTCTAGTGGATATCAAGTTGTTATGAATGATAATGATGATGGTGATGATGATGATGATGATGATGATGATGATGATGATGATGATGATGATGACGATGATGGTAGTAATAATTATAATAATATCCACAGCAATAATAATAATAATATTAATAATGATCATGATCGTGATCTTGATGATGGTCATAATCATGATGAGGAGGAGGAGGAGGAGGAGGAGGAGGAGGAGGATAACGTGTTCTCTTTCACTTACCGCAGGGGGCAATTGGCGAAGTGGACATGACAAGGACGCATTTCAAATAATGCGATTGTAGGGTGGGGTTTTACATAAAAAACATGACGCAAATAACTCCTTGGACATGGGAATAACATGTATACATGGTGTACACAATATGTGTCCCCTATAAATGGGGATACTGAGATACTGAGGATCCTTTTTAATTAAGGTTTATTAGGAATCCCACAGAACCTAACCACCAAAGGCACAACCCCTCACTCAACTTTCTCCAACCTACGCGACCCATCCTAAGAATAGGATCATTCGTCCTTACCATTTTTGTCACTGTCACCCACCCTTTGCCAAAATTGTAGGGGTAGATCTCTTCGCATTCACATTCTTTTCCACGGGAACTTGAAAAGGTCGATGAGGGCTTCATCGGAGAGGAAGGTGCCTGTACTCTCTTTCTCTGTCCTTCACCGCTTCGTTTCAGGCTTTTGCTTGATACAACTGGCCAGTACTTTAAGGCCAGCTATTTAAGGGAAGCGGTTAAGTTGTTTATATTGAAACACGTGCTCAACTGGTACGTACTTAAACGACCCTGAAATAATAAAAGGCAGAGTAGACCTCGGTGGATTTTGAACACAGAGCTTAAATACGGACAAAATGCCGATAGTCTTTTTGCCCGATGCGCTGGCGATTGTGTCAATCCGCCGCATTTATTTTAACATTTATATTGGTTTCAAATTTGGTACAGGGCCAGCAATTTCCGGGAGGAGATAATTCGATAACATCGACCCCAGTGGTCAACTGGTACTTATTTTATCGACCCTGAAACGATAAAGTGTTAAGTCGACGTCGGCGGAATTTGAACTCAGAGCGAAATGCCGTCATACATTTTGACCAATGCGCTAACGATTCTACCAGCTCGCCGCTTTTCTTTTAACATTTAAATTGATAATAACTTCCTGTGTCCTGGCAAGTATGGCCTTAATGGATTGTGTCAGCTGCTCAGAAAGTGCAGGTTGTCGATCAAACTGCTGTCTTTGGGTTGGGCTTTATATTCGACGTCATTAGACTTAATGATACACTGTCCTTCGTTTTTCAACAATCAATTTACTTTCATTACTTCAAAAGGCTACGGACAATAGACGGATACAATGAAAATGCATGCGTATGTATGTATGAATGTATGCATATCTGTATGTATGTATGTATGTAGGTAGGTAGGTATATATGTGTGTATGTATACATCTGTGTATGTATGTGTGTATGCAGAGATACAATCATAGAGATATGTACGCTCACAAACTCACGCGCACATACACATAGGTATGTATGCGCATGTGTATAGATACATATGTATATATATATGTATGTATATATGTATATGTATGTATATATATATGTATATATACACGCTCACACACATATATACATATATGTATGTATATATCTATCTATATATGTGTGTGTGTGTATATATATATATATATATATATATATATATATATATATATATATATATATACACACACACTCATATATATATATATATATATATATATATAAGTCTACATAAATTAATATATATTTACATATACATCTGCATTTATACACACGCATCCACGTATATATAGGTGTGTGAGTTACCCGATGCATGTATGCATATATATATATGCATACATACAGCCTTGGCCAAAAGCATAAGGCCACCCCAATGTTTTGAGTTTCCGCTAGCTGAATGTTAATGAAACTCTTACACATGGTAGGTTATGGTATATTTCCCAATATACATTAGTGTTAATAACTGGTTGAGCGTCCTTTAGCATCAATTACCGCTTTTATACTGTGCTGCACAAATGCAACCAATTACGAGTAAGACCAATATCGAAAATTAACTTATATGTCCTTGATTATTTCAGAGTTTTATGCAAAAATACATTGTAGATACAGTTAATAAACAGTAAAATGCCTAAAACAAGGGAGTTGAGTGTGAGCGAGGTCAAATCGTAGATCATCATGAAGATGGAATGTCTCAAAGACAAATTCCCCAGAAGAGGAAACGTTCTCGATGTACAGTGCAAGCTACCCTCAAGCACTTCAGAGTGACAAAAGATGTGAAAACAATACAAAGAACAGGTAGAAAACAGGTTACATCACTTCGTGATCACAGATCCATCGTCTGTCAGTCGCTGAAGTAAACATTCTCTCCCTTTCTACGTCTTTCCCCATCTCCCTCTCTCTCTCTCCCTCTCTCTCTCTCTCTCTCTCTCTCTCTCTCTCACTCATTCTTACATTCTTAAACTACTAATGAACTAGGAACAATATCGCCTTTATCAAAAAGAAACTGTTTTTTCTATATACATCCCGCGTCGGACAAGATACTTCAGGGCATTTCGTCAGATTTTAAAGTTCTGCATTGAAATTACGCTGAGGAGCAATTTGCCTTTCATCCGTACGAGAACAAAATAAGTACCAGCTGAGCACTAGGTTCGATATAATCGATTTTCTCCTTCCCCGAACATGCTGCCCTTGAGTTAATTTAATTGTAGTATTACTATAAACACTATGATTACCAACCGCTGAAGTGATCCAACTATATTGAAATAGCAGCTATATACGAATGTTAAGAACTCTATCTTTAAAAGAAACACAATTTAAATAACTAAAAGATTACAGATATTTTTATACGTTTTACTGCTGCTAAATAATATACTTATATTCTAGACACGGTGTGAGGCGATAGTCTTCTTTCTGAGAGAGTGAAACAAACAATCAACTGTGTGTGTATACACATACATATTTATTTATAAATTGATAGATTTCTGCACGTATGTACACACATATATATATATATATATATATATATATATATATATATATATATATATATATATATATATATATATATATGCGCATGCATCTGTTTTTATGTGCATATATATGTATGTCTGTATGCGTGTGTGCATGTGTGTATACTTATATATGTTCACATATGTTTATGCATATATATATACATATATGCATATATGTATGTATATATATACTACATTCATACATACATACATACATACACACCTACATACATACATACATACATACACACATACAATCACGCACACGCGCACTAAACAGAGGCGCAGAGAAACACACGTACCGACACCAATTCCCGAAGCAAAGCCCGTGTAGAGGTCACATGTCATTAATAAATTTTTGGCAACAAATCCGAGGTCAAGCCCGACTTGTCGTTCTATTGTTTGAAATATTACTTTTAAATGTTATTGATATTCTCGTTAATGTGTCTTTAGAAAGATTATTATTGTCTTGGACACGCAGACATTGTCTGTGTTGTGTCATTCCAGCAGGAAGCAACCTTACCATTCTTTGGTTCAGTAACATAATCAATTGTCTAGTTTCTCTCATGGAATTCAATGTTTAATTTGTAGTGAAGTAGCGCTGCTTTCCTCTTTCGTTATGCTGCGTATTACTTCGTCGATTCACACACACACACACACACACACACACACACACACACACACACACACACACACACACACACATGTACACACACATTCAAGTAAGAATGGAAATGTACGTACAAAGCCATACTCCTGACCACATATAGAGACACCTGTGTGCACTATATGTGTGTTTGTGAATGTACTATATATATATATATATATATATATATATATATATATATATATATATATATATATATATATATATATATATATATATATATATATATATATATATATATATATATATATATATATATATATATATATATATATATATATATACAGGTGCAGGCGTGACTGTGTGGTAAGAAGCTTGCTTTCCAACCATGTGGGTCCGTGTTCAGTCCCACTATGTTGTGGCACCTTGGGTAAATGTATTCTACTATAGCAGTGAGTCTTGTGATTGGAATTGGTAGACGGAATTTCCTCAAGAACACAACGCACAAATCATGAATGCAATATTCTAACAACTAGGCCACTTGCCTTCCTCTGGGACAAACAAGTTAATCATTTAAAAACGGACTACTATTTTTAGCTGCCCCGCCTTCGTTGGATTTCCATGACATCAAAGAAAAACTAGATCGTGCACAGTTTAAATTTTTCGCTGCTTCTCTCTATACATGTGCACTGCTTATGCATAAGCCAATAGTATATTACATTACGTCTTCTATGTAAATCCAGATCTTATATTGAAATCTAGGTTTCGTGTATGTAAATCTAAGTTCCGTATATTCAAACCAAACACTTCATCTATGCAAATCCACGTTTCGTGTCTGTATCTTCATGCTCGCTGCATTTAAATCCATATTCGTCACGGATGAATTCATTCTATGGTAATGAAGAGTATTTATCGTTCGCGCCAAAAAGCTGGCGTGTAACCAACTTACACGGGTAATTAGTTACTAATCTAAATATAGTGTCAAGGACATAGCTAATTAAATCGATTCATTGATTATTCAATAAACTGAATCCCCAACAGCTTTACTTGTAATCAAAACCACAGTGGTTTTACTTAGGTTGATATTGCGTGGTGGAGGCGCAATGTCCCAGTGGTTAGGGCAGCGGACTCGCGGTCATAGGATCGCGGTTTCGATTCCCAGACCGGGCGTTGTGAGTGTTTATTGAGCGAAAACACCTAAAGCTCCACGAGGTTCCAGCAGGGGATGATGGCGAACCCTGCTGTACTCTTTCACCACAACTTTCTCTAACTCTTTCTTCCTGTTTCTGTTGTGCCTGTAATTCAAAGGGTCAACCTTGTCACACTGTGTCACGCTGAATATCCCCGATAACTACGTTAAGGATACACGTGTCTGTGGAGTGCTCAGCCACTTGCACGTTAATTTCATGATGAGGTTGTTCCATTGATCGGATCAACTGGAACCCACGACGTCGTAAGCGACGGAGTGCCAACAACAACATTGCGTGATAAAGGAGAAGATATATATCTCGTACATGAAGCGGCACGGGTTCAAATAGCATGAAAGGTAGTTGGCTCAACGTTATTGGCGGTAATTGCTACTACGACTTCAACTACTGTCGTTCCTTAGCCTACATTTCAGTTCTTATCGAGTTGGCCTGTTTTAACTCCTTCTATCCATGACCATCCACCAGATTTTTCATTTTTTTGTCTTTTTTTCCACAAAATTGTGTTTCATGGATGGCATGAAGTATGTCCTTTTTAAAGACTGTATGGCTTATGAGATTTATCGGTCATTTGGCTGTTATTTTTAGCAAATCAAAACACCACACGCATACACATTCGAGTGAATTTTGAATTTGTTTATTTAACAACGATGTTTCCTTTTTTTATATTCTGTAAATCGATGGACAACAGGTTCGAATCATATCGACGGTTTACTTTCTCTTTATAATTAAATCTAAGCAGTTTGTTGTCAATGCATCCTTAATAACAAAAGTTTTGCTATTAATTCTTCATTAAATCTAAGCTATTAATTAATGATTAAACAGTAACTGTTAATTATTAAGCACCTCATTTAAAGTAGTTAAAACTCTTAATTAAATCTTCACTGGTTACTTATAATCAAACTTTAGTTGTTAATTTATAATTAAATTTTAGCTTTTAATTAATAATCAAATCTTGTCTACCTGGTTTATAATTAAATCTTAACGATTAATTCATAATTAAATCATAGCTATTAATTGATAATTAAACACTAAGTGTTAATTGATAATTAAATTTTGGCATAAAATTAATAAGTAAATATTAGCTGATTATTTAATTATCAAATCTTAGCTGTTAATTTATAATTGACTCGTAGTAATTAATACATAATTAAATCTGATATGTTAATTAATATTTGAATTATTAAAAGTTCCTTTTGTCTTCTAATTTTCGTTTTATCTCTTTATATTTGTCTTCTAACATATTGATAGAAACTCTATGAGGCAAGTTGGCAGAATGGTTAGGGACGCCGGGCGAAATGCTTAGCGGTATTTCGTCTGCCGTTACGTTCTGAAGTCAAATTCCGCCGAGGTCGACTTTGCCTTTCATCCTTTCGGGTTCGATAAATTAAGCACCAGTTACGCACTAGGGTCGATGTAATCCACTTAATCCCTTTGTCTGTCGTTGTTTGTCCCCTCTTTGTTTAGCCCTTTGTGGGCAATAAAGAAATAAGAAACTCTATGTGGTCATTTTATCCGCTAGACATAACAGTCACATTTTCCAAGGAATCTTGAAATCACAGTTTTGGAATAATGAAACTTTGCTGGATAATATAGTGCTACATATATATATATATATGTGTGTGTGTGTGTGTGTGTGTGTGTGTATTGCAAATAAAGCAGTGTAACGACAGGTGAAATATTTTTCTTAGCAGGGGGCGGTTTGACTTCGTTAGAGAATATCACTGCAAACAAACAAAAGTCACCATGATGGAGACGTCAGATGCGAATAAGCAGAAGTGAGGTTACACTATATAATGAAATATTCGTTTACTTGTGCATGGCTCTTTCGCTTTTGCAATAAATTGTGCCACTCACATAGGCTTTATTTCAGTTGAAGACTTACGATAACTATCGTGTCGTTGGCACAGAAAATTGAGGCTCTGTATGTGAGTCTCTATACCTGTACTGTTCAATAGATATGGTCCTCTACTTCCAATGATATTGAGACTTACCGCCATTCACATCACTACTGGTTCTTCAATATATACATATATACATATATATATGTATGTGTGTATTTGTGTTAGTGTGTGTGTATGGTTGTGAGTGATGTTCTGCATGCATTCATATACACACAACAAAGACAAGGACGATAGCAATCAGACAAAATTTACTGTAGGCTGGAATTAAAATTACTACAGGAGAGAATTAGCAAAATAATATTCACTCCCACACACAAACACACAGCTATACATAAATATATAGACACATGTATATACATATACGCCCATATATATATATATATATATATATATATATATATATATATATATATATATATATATATATAGATAGATAGATAGATAGATAGATAGATAGATAGATAGATAGATAGATAGATAGATAGATAGTTATTTAAATATAGTTGTGATTATATAGTTGTGATTATATAGATACGTATACAGAATGTAATATTTTATAAAAGCGATGCATCACTACAAATCGATCAACTGATATGTCCAAGATGATACGAAATCTGGCGAAAATTTACTTATAAGATTTCCGTCTTTCTACGGCTGCGCTCTTGAAGACTTTTAGATTACGGTTTTTATATCCCGAAACGTTTCATTGAACAACACACTTCTCTAACACACACACACACATACACACACACTCCCTCTCACTTTCTTTCCACTTTCTCTTTCTCTATATATGTGTGTGTATATATATATATATATATATATATATATATATATATATATATATATAAAGAGAGTATAGTTATGCCTATAACTATAGGTGTAGATATAGATATGTATATATATATATATATATATATATATATACATATATATCCATCTACATATGCATGTATGTCTGCAAGTATGCATGTATGTATGAATATCTTTATATATAGTTATGTTTGATCAGGGCTAACTAGGAACTAAGCGTCGACAACAAATACAAAACGAAACTCATTAATACATCTTAAGTAAAAGAAGGAAATATTCAAAATTTTATTGCTTTGATCAGAAATATTTATCAGAAATCTGATATATATTTTAATATTTCAATCACCGAATTTTTTGAAGTTCTGAAACGAAAAATATTGTATTCTTTTCGTTCTTTCTTTCTTTTTTTTTCCTTGTTGCTGTTGTTTTGTTTTGTTTTCATTTTTTTTTTTTTTTGTAGACCACTTTTGCTGTTATGAGAAAACGGTAGAAATATTCACGTCACCTAAACTACATTCGTAAGATTAAAATATAATTAAAAATTAGAGGAGAATAACTCAAACATTGGTCGTTCTTGGAAAGCATATTGTAAGATCAGTTCTCAGATAATTAATTTAGTTATTTAAGAAATTTTAATTAATGAAAAATTACCCAAATATTGATGTGGTGTCGTTGAAGGTAGTGGAAAGGTTTGTTTAATTATTAGCCGTGTTTAAGAAAGTAGGGGAGACAACTTTGGAATTTTAATTCATTACGTCTGCAAAATTGGAAATTTCTTTTGTTTGGAGATAGAAGCGTCGAGATAGTTGTGAAGGAGTCTTTTCACCGTTGACCCAGCTTGTCATACCATTTCTCTAATACGAAGAAAATCTGCTGGAAATTCCAGTCACGAAACAATGCATGGAGACTTGATTAATTATTCAATCAATAACTAGTGTTTTGATGTAGCTTCTGCTCGTTTATTTATTTATTTATAATGTTTTGGGTTTTTTTTTAATACTTTTTTTTTTCTTCCCATTGTTTTTAAGCATTCTCATATCCGATATTGTGCATATGTGACTACTTCTTCTCTTTCAACTTCCTTCACATTTCCATATCAATACTTAGCCATTCAGACACATGTACTTTACATTACTTTACTCCACACTTGC
>NC_142949.1:5248806-5258806 GCF_046866305.1 Octopus bimaculoides
CACACACGCGCACACACGCGCACACACATACACACACATGCACATACACATCTACATACACATACACACAAACCCTTGACCGTTGACTGAACACTATTCAATTTTTTTTCTCCGTGTTTTTCTCCTTGTCTCCGTATTCTTTCTGTTGAAGAGCGTAGCTCGAAACGTCAAAGACTTTCCGTATTCCCGAGCGTCATACTAATATATACTTTTGTTATTTACACCACCTGTCCTCGTCTGTTGCTATTTTTTGTATATTCTCCCATATATATATATATTCATTGATAAATAGATACACAGATTGATGCATAGATACGTTCATAGACACACACACACACACACATATATATATATATATATAAACAAACAGATAGAAAGACTGATAGATAGATAGATAGATAGATAGATAGATAGATAGATAGATAGATAGATAGATAGATAGATAGATAGATACAGAGGTAGGTAGTGAGAGAGAGAGAGAAATAGAGATAGTGAGAATTTAAGCATAAAAGAGCTAAGCGAAACAAGTCTGAATTGCCGAAGGCTTTTATTTCAACAACACAGACAAGTGCAGAACCACACGTGTGTCGAATATAATACCAATTACCAATTACCAATTACCAAATGCTAGTTATGTCCAGCTCCACTTGAGAATCGGCGACAAACTCAAGAATGAAGAATTTATCTAAAATTGACATAGTGTTTAGGAAAGAGATGACGTTACTGTCTGGAGACAAGAGGACAATCTGTGAGACAGATGTCTGGCTCAATTGCCGTCTTCAACTGGAACATAGTCGTCGGGCGTTATCTTCTGCAGCGAAAGAAAGAAATCGTAAAGAAGAGTAGCAAATATTTATGGCGGACGGAATTCACATAAATTTAACAAACAACTGAGCTAAGAGGAATAACAGCGTATGGCCAGATGTATGTGGCTAGTGGTATTTATTTGAATAACGTAGACAAATCGAAGTCGTTATCATCGTCGTCTCTAAATAAAATGCCTTGGACGGTGAGTAAAGCACTTGTTATCGTTCTCCTTGAAGACTGCCTCCTTAGGCCAACAGGCCAGGTACCAGGCGATGTACAGGAGTACAACGAGCCTGATCGATGATGCGCCAGAGTAGCGGCTCACTTGCTAGTTGCCACCCAAGCCTGGTTTTGGTGGAACAGATTTTCCGCTTACTCGCAATAACCTTCAAGGTTTTTGTCTAGGACTCCTCTACTTTGTCGATTGTCCAACGACCTGTAATATGCCTTTTTATAAAGTATCAAGCGTGTTTTTGGTTTTTCAATTAAAGAGACATGACTATTATTTCTAGTATGTTCAAAAACCCACCATGTCGCTTATCCAACATCTTGCACTATGTATTTTCATAAAGTTTTAGCAGTAATTTTGGTTTATCAATTGGAGAGATTTGATCATTATTTCTAACAGGTACAAAACCCGCCCTGTCCATTATCCAACATCCAGGCAATACCTCTTTCAATAGTGTTCCAAGAATGCTTTTGGATATTCAGTTGGAGAGATCAGTCAATTATTTCTAGCAGGCTCAAAATCCCGTCTTGTCCGTTATGCAATGGCCTCCAATGTGTGTCTTTATAAAGTACCAGGAGTTCTTTTCGTTTTTCAGTCGAAGAGATATGACTGTTATTTCTAGCAGGTTCAGAAACCGTGTACGTGACACTTTTTTTGCCTTCTGTATAATTTTGTAAATGAAAAAGAAGATCGATGAATCGCGCTGCCCTCCAAAGCTAAAATTGTTCTGTACATACGAACATCACATTGCTTCTAACATTGAAGTTTGACGAAGCCTACATACATATATTTATCTACACATACACACACACGCACACACACACACACTTATACATACATACATACATACTTACATATATATATATATATATATATATATATATATATATATATATATATGCACATACATTTGTTAGCTTCCCATAAATATTGAAGCATGTTTGAAAACAGTAGCAGTAATATTACATCTAGGAAACCAGCTTAAACATGTATCTGTGTAGACTGGAGCATGTTCGAGCTGTTATCCGAAATATGATAGCGTTGTCTTGCAGCATGTTAGTGGAGAATGAGTAGAATGTCGAGTGCGGTGTGTACGGTAAATGTAGAACGAGTGAGGGAAACATAATTGTCGGCGTATGTGTTAGACATCTGGTGTGACTGATTATAGATAATCGATATGTGTGATCGGGAGAGGGTAGAGATGTAGAGATAGAGAGTGTGTGTGTCTTGTGTGAGTGTGTGTGTGTATGTATGTGTGTGTGTTATGTAGGTTGGTAGGTACTTAGTCAAATCGGTAGAGACTGAGGGAGAGATATGTATACAAAGAGGTAGAGATATAGAGAGAGAGTGACACACACATATAGATAGTTA
Source organism: Octopus bimaculoides (assembly GCF_046866305.1). Classification (NCBI taxonomy): domain Eukaryota; kingdom Metazoa; phylum Mollusca; class Cephalopoda; order Octopoda; family Octopodidae; genus Octopus; species Octopus bimaculoides. The sequence continues at coordinate 5,251,214 of NC_142949.1, forward strand.
TATAGATTGATTGATTGATAGATAAACAGATAGACAGACAGACAGACAGACAGACAGATAGATAGATAGATAGATAGATAGATAGATAGATAGATAGATAGATAGATAGATAGATAGACAAATAAATAGAGAGAAAGATAAATCGACAGAGAGAGAGAGAGAGAGTGAGTGAGAGAGATGCATGCACATATAAATAAATGTAGAGACAAGATATAGAGGAGAGTCAGAGGTAGGGGGTGTTTACAAAAAGCAAACACAGAGAGAAAGAAACAGAGAAACGGGCCAAAGAAATAAGAAGCGGAAGAAATAAAGATAGCAACAGAGAAATTGAGATAAAATAGTAGAGAGAGGAATGCGGACATCAACAGTAAGGAGAGACAGACAGACAGAGCGGGAGAGAAAGGAGTGAGGGTTAAGGAATGAAGCAATGACGGAAAAAATGGCGTCGTCGTAAAAAGTAAGTTGTTTATCTGTAAATAGAAAAATCTGTTTTTTTTTTTCCTCTTAGTTTCCGAATTGTATCATCATATTTCTTTCGACAACACTGATTAACGGATATACCGTCTCCTTCTTTCCATCTCGTTCGCTTCTTCTTTTTCTTTCGCCCCCTTTCAATCCAACCTCATTTCTTTTCTTGTTCTAAGTGTGAGCGTATGTGTGTCTGAGTTGTTTGCGTGTGTGCGTGCGTGTATTGGTATGTATGTGTGTGTGTGTGTGTGTGTGTGTGTGTGTGTGTGTGTGTCTACATCCATATATGCATATGTAAATATTTACGTAGGCACACTTATATGCATTTTAGTGTCTCTATACACAAAAATACACACAAACACACAGACACATACATAGAGAGAGAGAGAGAGAGAGAGAGACAGACAGACAGACAGAGAGAGAGACAGAGAGAGAGAGAAAGATAGAGACATATACAAGCACAGACAGACGGACGGACGGATGGATAGATAGATAGATAGATAGATAGATAGATTAGAAAATGCACAGACGGACTGCAAAAAGAAAATTCACACGCAATACGTGGACAGGCTCCTCTCTCCGTTATCATTCAAAAATCATATATTTTCGCGCCTAAATGCATACACGTGGTGTGCGCGCGCATCTGTGAGCATCAATTAATATACATATAGAAATGCATACATATATATATATATATATATATATATATATATATATATATATATATATATATATATATATACAGGTATGAAATTATATAAACACTTTGTGTTTGTGTGTGCGTGTGTGTGTGTGTGTGTGTGCGTGTGTGTGTGCGCGCGCGCGTGGGTGTACATATTGAAAGATCTACATTCATGTCATAAAAGCATTTGTCACCATAAATATTAATGTCTACCGTCTTTCGTTGCCGCTGCTTTTTCTAAAGTACATCTCAACTGCCAGATAGTTATTTTTTCGTCAGAAACAGACAGTAGATCATTTAGTATCGATTGTTGGAGATTTGTGCCCATTTTTGACAAAGAAATATCCTCACTACTGCAGATTTCTCACTAGAGAGGTCAAGGGAGGTCTCGCATACGAGGGAGCTATCCTACGTTGAAATGCCTTGCGATTTCAGGTAGCGGTGTATGGCTTTTTTTGTCCTGACATAATCACATCATGGCCATCATTTACAGGGTGGCACTAAATTTATAATTTTCGAATAATGTTTAGTCGTAGACGACAACCTACCAACCCCTAAGCTATTGTGATTAATCTCTCGACCATAAAATATGTAATGACGATTTCTTTATAGCTTAGAAGTTTCTACTTGAACAACATTCTTTTGTGAAGGATTGGGGTTTAAAATCAATGGATTTTGTCTCGAATGTGTTACCCTAAATATAGACAGTTTCCATCACATTGGTTCCGGTTTCTGAGCACTTGTTTATGGTGGTTAACTCATCCTTTAAAAGTAATTGGTTGTTACCTAATACCTCCCTCTGCTATTTCTTTCTCCCTCACTTTCTCTTGAGAAATACACACGCATACACACACGCGCATACATAGAGAGATAGAGAAAAATAGAAACGGGGAGGGTTTGAGAGTTTATAGGAGATTATCTCCTTACAAATCTCAGCAGATAGGCGTAGGCGTGGCTGCGTGCTACGAAGCCTGTTTTCTAATCACATGGTTCAGTCGTACCGCGCGGTGCCTTGACCAAACATCTTCTACTAAAGGCTTGGGGGCGACCGAAGCCTTGGGAGTAAATTTGGTAGACGGAAACCGAAAAAGACCCGTCGTATATATATATGTGTGTGTGTGTGTGTGTGTGCGCGCGTCTATGTGTCTTTGTGTCTGTCCCCCACCAACGCTTGATCGGTGTTGATCTGCTCACGTCCCCGTAACTTAGCAGTTCGGCAAAAGAAGATGTTGGAATGAGTAGCAGGTTTAACAAAAAAGAAAAAAAGAAAGTACTGGGGTTGATTTATTCGACTAAAACATCTTCAAGGCGATGCCACAGCTTGGCTGCGGTCTAATGATGGAAACAAGTAAAAAAAAAGGGAAGAAAAAGAGAAGATATGGTGGACTGCTCTGTAATGATTTACGTAATCGTTACCTATTCGAAAATGACATTGGTTTACAAGGTTTTATTTTTTCTGTTCAAAATATCCTATGTCTACAAAGCGAAGCCTTCAGAGTGAAGTTAATACTGGACCCTGTACTAATACTGAGCCATATACAGCCGATACATCCCTTTTCTTTCACGGTAAGACTTTTGCATCTCTGAGACTCCTCCATTTAAATCTCAAAGACGTGTTCTTTGTGTTGAAATTCTAAATCTATTTGGACCGGCTTTCTGGTACTTGTTTCTTAATGTGTATAGATGTCGTTAAAATCGTATTTAGAAAGAACTTGTTATTTAAATTATGTATATACATAATTTTGATCAATTTATTTTTGATCGTTGTGTAAAAAATTTATCTGAAACTTTCCATCTAATAAAAAAAGATATTGTTGTTCTTGTTAATAAAGTTTTAGTTTAATATTCTGGTTGAGATACTGTAGTTGTAATTTCGATAGATTATGGATTGTAAGATTTATGTTAGATTATCGACAATATGCGATTTTAATATCCAAACTTGAAATATTTGCGGTATCGAAGTAATTGTTTGAAGAAGAGATTAAGATATCTGCAAGCTACAAGTATTTAACAGACTTTCATATTACAATCTATGCTTTCCTCTACGTCTAAATAGTAAAATTCACCGGTTACATTGTAATTTTCTGTGTAGTTGCATCTACTCTGCTGAGTATTTCCTCGTAATAGTTCGATAAGTATGAGCGGTTTTGGCACAGCCCTACTGGCGCCGCCCACTTAACGTCGTTGAATGGACGCTGACTTATTCGGCATCACACGTAATGTTCCTCTCATTCATCCTAATTCTCTCGGGTTCTTTCTTCCTCTCTCTCTGTCTCCGTCACTTTTTCTCTCTTTTTTACACACTGTCTCTCTCTCTCTCTCTCTCTCTCTCTCCTTAACTCTCTCCCTTTTTCTGACCTTCCCTTTCTGTTTATGTGTGTTAGTATTATTTATCTTTATGCTTAAGAATAGAGGGAATGAAGATTATATGAAACGCGTTCAATTTATAAATGGCAATGACTTTTTGCACTGTGTCTGTTTGCGTATATTATGCGTATATTCTTACATACATGTGTGTGTATGAGTATATGTCAGTGTGTATATCTGCGCTTGTATGTGTATTTGCTTCCGGCACCAGAACATATTGTCGTCAAAACAAGCTGAATATCAACCCAGCCATAGCAAAGGGTCGCATCCGTAGGTGAATGTATTTATGCAAACTTTATTATTATGAAAATAAAATGGTAGCGAGCTGACAAAATCGTTAGCACACCGGACAAAATACTTAGCGGCATTTCGTCCGTTTTACGTTCTGAGTTCAAATTCTGCTGATGGTGACTTGTTTTTCATTTTATCAGGGTCGATGATATAAGTACCGTTTAAACACTGGGGTCGATGTAATCGACCAATTCCCTCACCCCAAATTTCAGGTCTTATGTTTACAAGAAAAAGGATCATTTAAAAATAAAATCATGATGTTTTGGTGCGGGAGTGGCTAGGTGGTATGAAGATTGCTTATCCATAACATGGTATCTTCTTCTGAAACATCGGATCGATCCAATCTTTGCGAATGGGTTTCGTAGACATATACTGAGTAGCAACTCATCGGTTACCGCAAGTATTCCAGTTGATCCGATCAACAGAACAACTTGCTCGAGAAATTGATGTGCAAGTAGACGAGCACTTCAGAAGCAAACGTGCCCTGCACGTATTTCTCAGGGAGATTCAGCAGAACCCAGAGTGTGACAAGGCTGGCCCCTTTGAATTACAAGTACAACTCATTTCGCCAGGTGAGTGAACCGGAACGATGTGAAAAAAAGTGTCTTGTTTAAGCCTACAACGTGCCACCGGTTATCGAACTCATGACTTTACAATCGTGGGTCGAATCTCCTAACCACTAAACTATGGGCTGTCGTATATATATATATATATATATATATATATATATATATATATACATGCGTATAGGAAGGGATGACCACTAGGCGGTCATCCAATATGCTAGAAAGAGGACATCAACGACCCACTATATATATATATGTATGTATGTATGTATGTATATATGCACACACATACATATATACGCTGTCGTAAGTGTGTGTGTGTGTCTTTGTGCCTGTATTTTCCCACCGCCACCACTTCTTGACAACCGGTGATGGTTTATTTACGTCTCTGTAACATAGCGGTTCGGGAAATGGGACCGATATAAAAAGTACTAGATTGAAATAAAAAGAACTGCGGTCGATTCAGTCAACTAAAATTCCTCATTCCTGAAGCCGGTGCACCAGCATGGCCGCAGTGTAATAACTGAAATAAATAAAACATAAAACAAACAAAAAAACGTAAATTATGTTAATAATAGATTTTACTATAAAATTCGTTAAACATTTTGTGGGGTGAATTAAAATTTCGGGCATATATTGAAGTTTAGTGTTAGGTTTTAGGCAAGGGGCGTATTGAGAATTGTCCGTGTGATATACACATCGAACAAAGTTAAACAATATTACACAAGCTTCATTAGTAATTAAGAAAACTAATTCTTTGAAAAAATTATGAAGGGCCGTTAAGAATAAAGTAGTAATGTGATTATTTAATAACTGCAGGCCATCGATTCGCTAGGTACCTTCAGAGTTACTATTAAGCGATGTGTTTAAAGTAAACAACATCACTGGTCTTAGCGTAATACTTTGAAGCAATAAGCGTTTTTGTTCTGATCTACAGTTGTCATAGTACAGTAAACATTTTCTTCGATATATGATAATATCAATAACTTTGGCTTTGACCAATATCATTGATTTTGTTTGGTTAAATGCGGCTGTAAATTTAGAGTCAGTAATTGTAGGGTAGTAATCCTTCATATCAAATTAGAATAAACGCCGATTCTTTTATTGTAGTTAGGTATTAAACCATTCTGTTACTGAATTTGTATTATTCCAAAAGTGTAACTGTGAGCTGATCTTCATTTTGAGAACAAGAATAATATATTTTTACAAATAATTCCTATAACTGCTTCAGAAGAATTAATAAGCTTTATTGAAGCTGGTTTCAAAGTGAGTTTTGTGATCATTAAATGTGAAATATATATAATTTTCTTCATTATTGGTTACAAGTGATTTAGTCCTATCATCTAGTTAGGAGGCAGATATTCGCACTAATATTGATACCCTTTAAATAGGTATCAGTATAAATTTTTGAGAAAATTTGATGTAACTTATCCTATACTTTACTCTTAGAGCATCCAAAAAAATACATTTTGAGACCCTATTTGTGAAATTGCAATGATTATTTTAGGAACTATGACAATTTGAATGGTCATTGAATTGGTTGAAATCTACCCTAATTAGGCCTAAATGAATTATTAGCGATATTTGTAAAGTTGTATCTTTAAAACTGAGATTATAATCATCTTCAAGTAACACAACCTAATAGAGTCCAGTGGTCTATGAAGCATTTTATTAATTTTTGCCAATTTTTTAAATATCTATATTAAGTCCATTTTGTTGCATGTACGAAACAGTCGATTTCGCAACGTAAGCGCTACCACTCTATGTGTTATCAGACCCAGCTAAATTCAAAAGTAAATACTACAGAGATTTGAATTCGGACATATTTGTAGTAGATATAGAACGAAATTAATCCTGAGATTCTGTGATATGACACCATTTCGACAAAATTTTAATGGACTATTAAAAAATGTTATAAACCATGTCGGATCAAGGCATCTACAGAAGTTGGATTCTCTCCGATTTAACAGGAGTTTTTCCAGTATTTTTTCACCACACCGTTGGAAATAATAGGAGGAAGCTTTTCATTCGTGTCTCGCTCTCTAAACATTGTTAAAGCAGCGAGAGAGGATGAACTGCATTCTCAATACGACGATTCTATACTAATTTTGGACTCTAGGAGATTTATGTAGCTTAATTTAGTGCATTTTCAGTAGAAATATATATTTAAATACTAATTGGTTCATCTTTTGCTTGAAATTCTAGCTCAAACTCATGTTGGAAGTCTTGCATTTGTGTTCCGTTTCGGCCCTCGCAGCACAGGAATATGCCATTTTGACAAGTAGCATCAGTACTACTTGCCTTTCTATTGACTTTGTGCTTTTGCGCCATGTCGTGGCCAGAACCGACGATAATAAAAAAATAAATGCGCCCTTTTAAAGCCTAACCAGGCTCATGGGCCCGGTTTCCCGGTTTCTATGGCGTATGTGTTCCCCAGTTGGACGGGACGCCAGTCCATCACAGCGTTACACATTTTTGCCAGCTGAGTGGACCGGAGCAACGTGAAATGAAGTGTTTGGTCGTATGGAATTCACGAGAAATCTCCTTTCTTAGAGTATAGAAATCATGCAGAAAATATTATTTTCTAAGTAAGCATTAACGAAAAAACTTACACTTCTGTATTTTATAATGATTATCTCACTAATCTACATCGATTTTTTACATCATAATAATGCAAAACAAGTCTTTTTCATGACTGTATCATTCGCGACGAAATCGACTTAGAGTGCTTCAGCGCTACCGTTCAACAGTGAATACCAAAACCGGAGCAAACGTTGTGAATTGGTGTAAATACCGTTGTTACTGAGGGAACTTGCACGATATGCAAGCGTCGGATTTTGATCAAATGTAAATGAGAAGAAAGTTCACTTGCAGAATTTTCAAATTATATATAACTGTTCACGGAAAAATGTATTTGGACATGAAAAATAATGAAACAAAAAGTGGGGCGTTTCGTGGCTAAACTGCGCTTGTCTCCCCTTGGACAGAACTCTACAATGATACCTACTTTAAGACAGTAAATTGATTTTTTCTTTTATGTTCACAGTGAATTAAAGAGGAATAATTATTAGGACGGTTGATCTCGGATAAGATTCTTGTTTCACAAAAACATTGTTAATTGTTTTTAAACTTTTTCATCTTGCTGCTGATATATTTCTGAAATGGATTGATATTTCTTGTAAACTTCATATTTTTGATGAAGATAAGAGACATTCAAAC
>NC_142949.1:5261306-5271306 GCF_046866305.1 Octopus bimaculoides
ATACATACATACATATATATATATATATATATATATATATATATATATATATATATATATATATATATATATATATATATATATATATATATATATATATATATATATATATATATATATATATATATATATATATATGTATGTTTATATATATATATATATATATATATATATATATATACATATTGTTAAGGAGCATTACATGCTGCAGAATTTTATCATAACAATAATATTTACGTGCGTGGAATTATACGCTGTTACTGCGAACAATTTGATGTGTCTTAAAGCAGTGTTATTATCTAAAACATACATTATACAGAAAATACATGACATATCCAAAGAAGGTTTCAAGAAAAGGCATATATGAAATTACAAATTGCAATATCAATTATTATAGGATGAATAGGAACTGGATTAAAGTAAAATCGAGATAAGCTATAATAAAGTTTTGTATTATGGAATAGTCGTTGGACCTGTATAATATTTATTTGTTCAGTTAGATAATACTGGAGAATACAAGTTATAATACAGTTAAGTACAGTAGAATAAGCTTAATGGAGTTTAATAAATATCAGTGTTTTAAAAGGAAATAGGAATTCGTGTATTTATCAATTAAAAAAGAATAGAACTGTAGAAGAACATTTATTGGATGTAATGCTAAACAACAAAATGGCGGAATTCCACAAAATTTCAATGTTTCGTTTACAAGTCACTATTCTGTAATTTCTGAGATGGATCAAGTGGTTACAACATGGAGCGGTTTTACCGAAATTCTATTTTGGTCTTCGTGATAAGTAACTGTATTCTCGATTTGCTTAGTTTCTCGTATATAGAGCTTTCTGTAACTATACTAATTTACTAATATTATTATGTACTGTAATTTTATTTTTAATTACTACCTAATTGGAAATATAGTAAGTTTGAAAATATAATTCTAAAACTTGTGCGTCTGCAAGATGAGACTAAACCAGATTGCCAATGAATTATTTGGAGATTGAAGAGATATTTCCCAATTACGCCGCAGTATTACTCATTTTTACCATGTGAATGGATGAGACAGCATGGAGTGGAGTGTTTTGTTCAAGAATACAACGCATCCAGAGGTCCCAGAATAGAAATCACAATTTTTCAATCATCAAATCATCTTCACCACGAAATCACGCACTTCCACTATTATGTTGCCATAATATCATAATATAAACAAATGCAAATATAATAATGCTTGTGTCCTACACCAGTAACAACTGACTCTATCACGATGCAGGATGATTACATATTTTACTCCGTCTGTGTATTTGAAATTTTATGGTAGAGAATATTATTTATAGGATTTAATCAAACATTCATTATATTTTCACAAAATAATAATTATATGAACGCGATTCTAATAGCATATATGTGTTTTTAAAGGCTAATGTTGTTAATATGGTTCCAATGCGATGTACTGATTACATCTGTTTTGTGTTTGTATATATTTGTTTGTTTTATGGCAGACAAAGTTATTTATAGATTATAATGAAGCATTCATTAAACTTTATTTTATATTCTTCCATTTAAGCTTTATAGAATTGAAATATTTTAAAAATCTAATAATTTTTATTATTACCGTATGTTTATTGCTATTATTATCATTATTATTATTATTATTATTATTATTATTATTATTATTATTATTATTATTGTTGTTGTTGTTGTCATTATTATTATTTAACGCGTATTAACATAACATTTCTTGATATAAACAAAATTAGTTGCATTCTTATTGAAATATTTTGATTTATTTACATACATAGACATATACGCATATATAATATATAATAAACATACATACACACATATATATATATAAATATGCATACATGCACACCTACATATACACACACATACACGCGCACACACACACACACACACACACATACACAGAAGTGTTTTGAGCAGAAACATTACGAATAAGCCATTGAATATTCTTTCATATTTTCAACTGATATTTACGATGGTGAACTGCGTAAGCTGTTACAGCATCGGAGAAAGCAATCAACCGTATTTGTCTCCGATCGCTGTATTCTAAGTTCAATCCTCACCTAGGCCTAATTTGCTTTTATATATATATATATATATATATATATATATATATACGACGTGCTTCTTTCAGTTTCCGTCTACCAAATCCACTCACAAGTCTTTGGTCGGCCCGAGGTTATAGTAGAAGACACTTGCCCAAGGTGCCACGCAGTGGGACTGAACCCGGAACCATGTGGTTAGTAAGCAAGCTACTTACCACAGCTGTATATGCTATAAGGTTTTCGGTTGGCACGATCGTTAAAGTGTCAGAATAATTGCTTTCCACCATTTGTTCCGGTTTTTTATCCTTTGAGTTCAAATTCGTGTCTCGTCAACTTGACTTTTCATCCCTCCAATGGCACTAAAGTAAACGGCAGTGAAGTACCTTGGTACTTTATCATCTGTTCCATTTCTCTTAAACTTCTTGCCTTTTTACTTAAAACAGTTATTAATTCTTATTCACAAACATTTAAGCACCAGATATTTCAAATCTTCCGTCTGTTAAATCTCTTACACACCAGATTTTCTAATACACTTACACACGTTTAGTATATGGGTTTCATATTTTTGTACAAGGTCAGCAATTTCAGAGGAGCGATCTAAGTCGATTACATCGATCTCAGTTTTTATATAGTACTTATGTAATCGACTTCGAAAGGATCAAAGGCAAAGTCGACCCCGGTTGAACTTGAACTCAGCAAGTAAAGACAGACGAAATGCCGCTAAGCTTTTTGCACGGGGGGAAGTAACGATTCTGCAAGCTAGCCACGTTGATCAACACATTTATTAAATATCACGGCTTTAAACTTGGCTATACCATAATAGAGAAAGTTGCTTATTAATTAGATGGGATTATGTAACTTTTACTAAAAGAAAGCAATTATTGAAGTTGTCAATGTCTAGAGAATTCTTAAAAATTAAAATTTTAATTTATATTCATCGAAATGTCGTCTTTAAGCTTTTTTCAACAAAACGATTAATCTTAATTAACTACGAGCATTTCTGAAAAACTTAACTGCGAGATTTTTTTTTTATTATCTTACTGTCTTCTCTCTCTCTCTCTCTCTCTCTCTCTCTCTCTCTCTCTCTCTCTCTCTCTATCTCTCTCTCTCTCTCCCTTTCTCTCTCTCTCTCTCTCTCTACTTCTCTATCTCTCCCTTTCTCTCTCTCTTTCCATCTCTTCTTTGTTTATATATTTCCCATAGTAAATTTCTTTGCTATAACCTCTACTATTTGTGTTATCGTAATTCATACGATAATTTCTTTTAAATATCCTTTCCCGTCTCTTTACAGCTGTAGTTGTGTGTTTATAAGCGTTATTCAATAATAAAATGCATGAATATATATGTCGACGGAAAAGAATTGCTATATAATCGAGTCAGAACCAATAGCAACATTTTTTATATGATTTTCAAGTTCATTCCTTTGTATTTTCATGATGCCTAAGATTACAGGTAGTAACCTGCTACCCACATAAACCCTACCAGGAATAAGACCGAACCAGCGCCAAACCAAAATAATAAAGTGAAGCGGAAATAAACAGTGCGTGTGTGTAGTTGGCAAAAGACACCATCCCCAACTATAATAATATCTTATATTTATTAAATATATTATCATACACTTAAGCAAATGTACCAACTTATTTTATTGTCGTTATATTTCTGTCCCTTTGTTATATGTTTCATTGCACGATTACGAAAGTATGTACTAACCAATTAGAATTAACACATTTTAAAATATAATAAATAATACTAATAATATAGCCTGAACAGGATAAATTACCCCTATTTTGCGGAGAAACGTGTAGGTGGCTAGCTGTGGACACGAACTCACATCTCCGTGATTACATGTTGACCAATTAAGCTAAACTACCCACTACAAATTCCTCTGCAAATAAAGATATATAAATCTCGCTTTATGAGACGCTCTCATATGTTAAATTCAAATTACGACAAACATAAATAAACAAACAAAGTTTGCTTTTAGAAGCGTTGAGATGTCTTTTAGAAAGTTAGAATTTAAAATCACTTCTTTAACTTTCTAAAAGACATCTCAACGCTTCTAAAGGCAAACTTCGTTTGTTTATTTACGTTTGTCGTAATTTGAATTTATAATAAACAATTTTTTACTAATCTATATTAATTTATACTAGATTATCAACGTGTCTAACATGCTTCTTTTATTTTCTGTCTTTTACAGGTGAGTCCTCATTCTTCTTTGAATACGCTGTGGATATTTTTACTTCATTTTCACAGTAAGGCAGGATTTCATTTACCATTATTTTCACACTCCTCTTTCGAAAACATTTCTATAGCATAAAAAGATTATGATTCTCAGTATTATTATTGTTATTATTATCATTATTATTATTACTATTATTATTATTATTGATAATATTATTACTATTACTATTATTATTGATAACATTATTACTATTATTATCATTTATAAAAGAAATATTATTATTATTATTATTATCATTATTATTATCTACAAAAAATTATTATTATTATTATTATTATTATTATTATTATCTACCAAAAAATTATTATTATCTACCAAAAAATTATTTTTATCATTATTATTATTATTATTATTATTATTATTATTGTGACTGTGTATAGCTATTGTGATAGTGTTGAATTGTTATATCTCTGCAGTAATGTAATGGCAATTGTGTGACGTCACTATATTCATAATATTCTTTCGACTCTTTTCATAATTTTTTTTTTTTGTGCACGTAGGTATATGTGCCAAGTGTTAACTCTCTTCGGTATTTTCTATTGATAACGGCTAAGGAACTAGAAAGGCATCTGGGAATCCAATAGCGGGAAACACTGCGCAGATTTGGTGTTTTCACACCTTTTTATCATAAGAGAGAATTTTTTTACCGTGGCTGCTGCAAGAAATGTGCCTGTAGACGTTGAAATATGACACAAACATTTTTAACTCATCTCAAGTACACACACACACACACACACACACACACGCACACATAGATATATGATTTTAATATAATCTAGGTGAAAAATCTAATAGTGTGCTTACCAATTTCTTGTACCTGTATCAACGAGGAAATGCGATTATAAACTGGAAGATCTTCAGTCAACGGGTATACATGTGGCAATCCATAAATAGCTGTAGTTTATGTGCAAGCATTAATGCGAGATGGATTTAATTGACTTTATTACATCGACTACAATTGTTTCAAAAAATCATTACCAGTTGTTCTTTGCTGAATGTTACATACATTATAAAGGACATTGCGTTAATATCGCTCACCAATAGTGACATATGCATTTATTCAGGTGGATTGAGTCATAAGTTCCGCAGAGAGCGATACAATTTTATTTATAATAAAGCCTGTTCAATCCGACTTCTCGTTTTAATATTTTTATATATGTATACGTCTATCTATATATATATACATAAATATGCATATTTACACACACACACACACACACACACACACACACACACACACATATATATATATATATATATATATATATATATATATATATATGTATATATATGATATATGATATATATATATATATATATACTCTCTCTCTTTTGCTCTTTTATTTATTTCAGTCATTTGCCTGCGGCCATGCTGGTGCACCAACATATATATATATATATATATATATATATATATATATATATATATATATATATATATATATATATATAAATATGTGTGTGTCTAAAATGAAACAATTTCCCTATATGTATATATATATATATATATATAAAGAGAGTGAGAGAGAGAGAGAGAGAGAGAGAGAGAGAGATGCACATAAACACACGCACATAAAGCTATATATGCTGGTTTGTATGTGTATGTATGTGTGTATGCGCGTTTGATTGTATTAACACATATATAGATATGTGTGTGTGTGTGTATAAATACATACATACATACGTATATTATTGTTTAATGTAAGTTACATAATTTTTTACTTATATAACACAACAAAGTTAGTTATTGGAGCTTTTCAAACTCTTTTTCGCTCCATGGAACTTCTTCCAACAACTTTTTTTACATTTGGCTCTCGTTTCATAACTCGGTCGTCAATTTCAAAAGTAATTCGATCGTGGGAGTCTTGTAACCGGTCAGTCTTCCAAAATTGATTCAATAATCATCTTTAGTTTACACAGACTATTGCAGTATATATAATATATTCATAGATGTGTTTAATCAAACCCAAAATCTTGTATTTCTTGCTAAACACCCTAAACGCACATCGTGTTGTTTGCTACTCCAACACTGCCAGGAAAAAATTGATATAATGCAAACGATCATATAAGAGCACCAGATGAATGTTTTCTCCTTTAAATCATATGAATGAAACGTAATAGATATTATAATGGAAATTATAAGATTATAAATACTGTCTGTTGAGGGCTGTGGTGTGTTAGAATTGAGAGAAGAGGGTAGAGCCGGGCAAAATGCCATTCACTGTATTTGAGCTCCTGTGCGCTTTCTCTGTTCGTGTCCTAGCTATGTCGGTTTTACCTTGTTTGTTTTTCGAAAATTCCGGTGAAAGTAAAGGAGAGGTATTGTGATGTTCTTTATAAAATCTATGTTGTGTAGTTGAGAGTCTCCTGTCTTATACAATATGAGCTTCAGGCAGTGTATGACATGAGTAATCCACGGTGAAAATGCGCTGTTCGTTAATTGTATGTCAATATTACGGTCGTTGAACTTCCAAATTGTTACATCATACAGAGACATTATACCTAAATATATATCTACGTATGTACATTCATACATATACACATACATACTTACATACATACATGTATACATACATACATATTTCCAATTCACTCATACTATACAAAGACGCAAATATATACACGTTAAATATATAATAAAGCGAACCAACGCATACACAGATATGTATCGATAGCATATTTATGCATACAACCACACTCATATCCGAACAATGGCATATAAAATATCTGCATAGATACATCATAATCATACAAATATACACATACATAACATACATACATGCATACATAACTACGTACACACATCCATATATATATATATATATATACATATATACGTACATACATACGTACATACATAGGCGTGTGTGTGTGTATATGCATTTATATACTCAAATTATATGTATTATATATGTACGTTTATATATATAGATATATATATATATATATATTTCTTTATTGCCCACAAGGGGCTAAACACCGAGGGGACAAACAAGGACAGACAAAGGGATTAAGTCGATTACATCGACCCTAGTGCGTAACTGGTACTTAATTTATTGACCGGGAAGGGATGAAAGGCAAAGTCGACCTCGGCGGAATTTGAACTCATTACGTAACAGCAGAAGAAATATCGCTAAACATTTCGCCCGGCGTGCTAACGATTCTGCCAGCTCGTCGCCATGTGTATGTAAATATACACATACAAAATATCTGAGAGTTTCCACCTTGTTTTGCATGTATACATAAATATATTTTTTTGCATTTGATGTACCTAATTCACTTAAAATATCTGACATGTCTAATTTGTTTACCTGCATAATTGCGTCTATATATGAATGTATGTATATTCATATATCGTTCACAAAAACCAAGAAACATAGGACTACACTAACCTACCTTTCTCCGTGCACACCAGATATGTATGTATATATGTGTATACATGAGGTGCGTGTGTCTGTTTCTGTGTGTACGTGCGCGTGTAAAGTAAAGACCCCTATGGTCTTGAATGATCACAGGATTGCACCTAGAAATTTGCCCGGGCAAGTTTGTCTTTAGAAGACCTGCAGTCGTCCGCAATGTTGGATACACACTTATTCAACAACTCTTACAAAATACTTTACACTAAGAGAAATAATCGGAATTGATGAAATCGTTTTCTGTGAAACAGTTGAAACTTTTCCACTTTTGTGATCATCGACTTCTTTGATTCTGATCAGCTATCATTAATAACTTTCTCACCGTCGAAACCAAGTTGTGATTTTCTTAGTCATAGTGACACACCTTTATCAAAATTAATATGGTCCATAAAGAATGTTTAGCTACTCCTAGTTATTACGTAAGTATCAGATTGTTCGACAAAACACGACTAAAGTGCAGTGGAACTTTGCACGCTTAACTTCTCTGTTGATGAAACTGATTTCAAATCACTCTCCTACAAGAAATTCTCCGTTAAATCCTTGCCATTCATAATTCTTAAATGATATAAAATCTTTTTTTGAGATAATACTACGGAGGACACTGTACAACACAATTTTAAATTAATATTAGAATACATTTTATTGATTTATACATATATATATATATAATATGTACGATAATTCGTTTTATGTTATCAGAAACATGTTTATCTCCCTCCTAGAAATCCAGGTAAAATAGAAGTAAATTTATTATGAGCGTATAATACAATGTTGCTTTTATGTTTGCATCAAGAGTTTATGATATCGCCATCATGTGTGCGGAAAGAGATAGTCACATAGAGAATGACAGGGAGAGAGAGAGTGAGAGAGAGAGAGTGAGAGAGAGAGAAATTGACGGAGAGAGATAGAGAGAGAAAGAAATAGTATATAATACCAGTTTATTTATTCCATTATCCGCAAAATGAAATGTCTGTGAAATGTGGAGGTTCAACGACCGATTGACTTTCTTCATAAAGCATTTGTCGCTGTAAGGCAGATAGAATTAATTTCCTCTATCATTGAGTCTGCAATATTTTAAACTCCATCATTAATGTGTACGAGTCACTAATCATAACTTGGCGAACATGGTTTCACAGAACCCCTTTGAGCCGTTATTCATTGATGTAAGATAGTTAATCCTGCATTTAATCCGGAACTGTTCACGAGAGTAATTAGCCTTGGCTTAACAAACGAATATTTTACAAGTAATAACAAACAATTCCTGGAGACAGTTCTTTTAAACAGTGAAGGAGCGTGGCCTGTTGGTTAGAGTGCTGCACTGAAGATCACAAGTTCAAGGTTTCGAGTACCAGACAAGACGATGCGTTGTGCTCTTGAGCAAAATCACTTCATTCCACATCGCTTCAGTCCACTCGGCTGTAAATGAATGACTCTGCTATATATTTGTTTCCTGTTGAAAAAAGGATGCTGTGATCTCTGTCAGTTATACGCCATGGAATCTGGACGACCGGACCTATGAGTCCTACGAGACGAGGCCGTAATGTCCAATGTCTGGTGGTGACGATGATGGTCTTTTAATTAAAAAATCTAGGACCAGTGTGTCGAGTTACAAGAATTATAATTTACCTATGGCATCAATAAAACAATATTCTTACGCAATGTCTACTCCAAACTTGTTGGCATAAGGCCAACTGGTTTGCAAGAAAGTCTAAGTCAATTATATCGACCCCAGTGTTCAACTGGTACTCATTTTATCGACTGTAATAGGACGAAAGGCACCGTCGACCTCGGCAGAATTTGAATTCAGAACGGTAGATGTCGGGTGGTGGTGGTGGTGAAGTCGGTGTTACTAGATTGGTGACGGTGTTGTTGGTAGTGATGAAGACGGCAATGAGAGTGGTGAAGTCGTGGCTGCAATTGTTGTGATGTTGTGGTTGTCATTTTTAGATGTAGCCGTTCTTCAAGACAAGTATTTAATCACTATAATTTTTTTTTTTCTACGAAACACTTTACATCATTATATTCATAAACGCTAACTCTATAAATTCTTTTGTACTCCTCAAAATTTTCACTTCGTCGAACATGTATTTGGTGAACAAGTCATGTCCTCTTTTTACTTTACATGCTGGTTTAAGATTTACAGGACGATTTCTCTTTTGTAATCTAAAAATGCGTCAGTAAAATGCTACCGAAACATATGTACACACGCACACATATATACACACATGCATATGTACACAAACATACATACATACGTACACATATATATGTATTTGTGT
>NC_142949.1:5276306-5288806 GCF_046866305.1 Octopus bimaculoides
TAAATCCATCTGACTCCCTCTCTAGGTTTGATTTCCTGTCTCTCGATAGATAGATATATATATATATATATATATATATATATATATATATATATATATATATATATATATATATATATATATATATATATATATATGTATATATATATATATATATATATATATATATATATATATATATATATATATATATATATATATATATATGTGTGTGTGTGTGTGTGTGTATGTATGTATATATATATAGAGAGAGAGAGACATAAATACCTATGTATATGGATGTCGTCGCAAGGTATGGAAGGTTTTCGAAGGACCGGAGAGATTATGTCCGGGTGGAGAATTATACCAGATATAGTACTATACAGAATACCGAAAGGATCTTCACCTCTTACATCACATATTTCTTCCTACTTCAACGTCGAGATGGTATAATTTCCTGGGAGAGAGATAATTTTGCGGCTGAGGATAGCTTTACATTGTAGATTATACACATATTATATTATGTTATATTATATTATATTATATTATACACATGTAGAGCTTGAAACACGTGTACCGCGGAATCCTTTGTAGTTTTGTTGTTATTTTTTTGTTTTGGATTTACAATTTATATATATATATATATATATATATATATATATATGTATGTATGTATGTATGTATATATGTATATATATATATATATGTATGTATATATATATAGAGAGAGAGACATAAATACCTATGTCTATGGATATATATATATATATACATACATTAATATTCCTATGCATTTCTATTTCCCTAAATGTCATTCCCTCTGACTTTCTGTCTTTATGACTGTCAGTCGATCTGTCTTCCGAACTATGCACATGTCTATTTATCTAGGTATTTATACATCTATCCATATCTATTTACATATATCACATTATAAGTCTTTTTCTCTTCGTATATGTGTGTGTGTATTTGTGTGTATACATATTTTGCAAATATGCATATTTATAAATATATACACATTTATATACATATATTTATTATATGCTTGAGTATTAGTACATATGTTCTCACCACTGCAATATATATATACCAATACACCCACGCACACACACATATATATATATATATAAGTATATATACATGCATATATACAAACACGTCAGCACACGTATATACATATTATCAAGCAGATTCAAACGAGGGTAGAATTGGTCTGAGTCAGCATGGCTTATGTTAAATAGTATAATCGATAAATAGACAACATTAAACTTGCTGTGAGCAGTGAAAAATTGGTTGTAGTCAGGCTTTTTTTTTTAGCTTAGATGATGTGATACTCTGTTTTCTCTCCTTCTAAAGTTTCCTTGAAAAAGAACTCTCTCCGAAACGTTGGATTCTCGAATCTTAAGGGCCAGATCCATGTACTCTCTAGTGATGTCTGAAAACACACAAATATATGCGGGGGGACACAAGCACTTTCACAAACACACACATTTTTACGTATTATACACACTGAAATACATACAGAGATACATGCCTACATACATATATACATACATACCTACATACATACCTACACCAATGTCGAACAATGAGAATGGGTGCTTAACACCGCATTGGTGGATAATGATTCGTTATTTGTGTTTTTAAGCCTACCATTGGTTTCATGTTCAGAAAAATTTCCAATAGTGTGTATATATATATATATATATATATATATATATATATATATATGCGCATGCACAGACACTCGCGCGCGCACACATACACACTCATAGATCATATATATATTATACTTTTATAAGAAGTGTGCTGACAGCGACTCGTGACTTCGAAGATTCTGGTTGTTAGCTTCCATCGAACAACACTTCTTGTAAAAGTTGAATAACTACGTACTATGCAAAAATTGTCGAGTAATCATTCAGTTTAATGTAAAATTATTTTCATTACATCTCGACATTAAAACAAATACCTACATAGACACACACACACACTCAGACACACATACACAAACAAACAAACATATATATATATATATATATATATATATATATACATAAAAATATATACATATATGTGTGTATTTATCTGCATATATATTTATCTGTATATATAATGTGTGTGTTTGTCTGCGTTTATGTGCGTTTGTATATGTCTAAAAAAGAATGCGACATGAATACATGAATAGACATAAGCATACATGTATACATAAATATGTACTTACATGCGTACATACATATATACATGCATACATATCTGCATACATACATATCTACATACATACGTACATATATACATATATGCATTCGTACATACATACTTACATATATGTATATATATAAAGAAAAACATACATATGTGTGTATATATTCATGCATATACATATCTGTGTTCAATCTCTTGTTATTTCAATGTCCTCTCAGTTTTTATTCATTTTAGTCTTCAAGTTTTAGTCTTTTGCGCTTCTAATTTTTTTTCCCGTTGTTATCTTTCTATTTCATTCTTCAGAGTTTTTTATATTTTTTATTCGTCTCATTAATGTTATTGTTCTAATTGTTTCTGTTGTTATTCGGCATGTACTTCTTGTTATTCTTGCCGTTACAGCTACTGCAATTCTTTTCTTTTTCTTTTTATTATTATTATAATTTTTTTTTTTTTTTTTTTGTTTTGTTTTGATATTCCTGTTGTTGTTTCTGTCATTGTTCTAATTCTCTTGTTCTTCGTTCCGTCGATCTCGTTGACGTTGATGTTGTTGTTCTTGTTTTAGTGATCATCTCTCCACGGATTCTATTGATGATGTTTCAGACGTCAAATAAAGATTTGTTGTATTAATAGAAACATTTTCTTTCATTTTCAACACAATTTCATTGATTTCATTTCATTCTTTTTTTCTTTTTCTATTCGTGTGTTATCGAGACAGGAGTGACATCACCATCAACGGTTTATTGTATATTATAATTATCATTAACGACAATCGGACTCATAGTCATTGTCATTATCATTATCCAACATCCCCAACGCTACCACATCCTCCTCCACTTCCTCATAAATTCATCCTCGCCGGCGTCGTCGTCGTCGTCGTCGTAGTCATCGTCCTCCTTCTCCTCTTCCTCCTCCTCATCGCTCATCACCATCATCATCACCATGGCCCTCGTCATGGTTGTCTTGAACATTATCGTCATCGTCGTTGTTGCTGTCATCACGAGAATATTTACACACACATATATTAGATTACAATTTTGATACCTTGTGATATGTGTGTGTGTATACATATATATGTATGTATACGTATATATATATATATATATATAAATAAATAAATATGTATATATATCTAAATATATATATACACATATATATGTATGTATAAATATATGGGTGTGTATGTATGGATCGATGGATGGATGGATGTGTGCATGTATGTATTGAGAAACTTTACTGTGGCTGAAATGACAATGTCAGCAATAATCTTTTCATGTGCGGAAAATGAATATTCTGGTGATGGATATGGTCATGATTTGATCACCGCTTCTCACTGAAAGTGTACCTGGTTTCTTTCCCGAAACAGTGGCACAGAGCATTCAGCTGTACTATCAAGCAGTCATAAATTAACCTCTCACCGTAGTGGATATCCTAATATACATCATTTATACGTTTGGTGGTTCGTCATGGATTGATCAAGGCATGTTGCATGCAAAACACTGTGCGAATCATACGATCTAAATAGTTCTCACTTTATTCATACAGGCACACACAAATGTGTGTCAAGTTAATTCTGTCTGACAATTAGATTAACAGTACCGTGAATTTTTGTAGAGTTGATAGGAACAGCGCAGTGAATAGAGGCAAAAACGAAAATTATAATACTAATGTCAGTATCGCAGGAGCATTGCTCTCCTGTCTGATTTGATGCGCCTAGAAGAATTGCTAAGAATTGGTAAGATCTGATGACCCAGGAGAACTGGTTTGCAGTAGAGGTAAGCAAGGCAGTCTCATCAAACAAACTTATGTGAGCACTTCATACCAAAACATGTTGTTTTAATCATAGGGTCAAGTAGCAGAAACAAAGTTTTCCGATCTACCAAATTTGCTTGGTCGAAAATTGTTATTTTGTCTCGCTTGCTCCAAATGTAAGGATATTTTAAATCCTTTGAAATTTCCGCTTAAGGAGCCTTACCAATTCTTTATAATCTAGGGGCATCAAATCAGTCACTACACCAGAGCTCTTACAATGCTCATATCAGCATTTTGATTTTTTTTTTGTCCTTATTCACCAACTTGCACCAGTTCCCCGCTCCCGCCAGCAGTTAACAGTGCACTTGGCTATGGAGTACTCAGCCACTAACGCGTCAAATGACGAGCTGGTAATTCAGTTGCAATCAAACAACTGAAACTTCATCGTCGAAAGACGACGATTAATGAACATTTTAACACTCAGCTCTATTGTTCTCAGAAGAGGCCGTGGCAATGTTCATGTGCTAAAGTGGTGAACTGGTTCATAGCTTAGCACGACCGGCAATATGCTTAGCGGAATTTCGTCCGTCTTAACGTTTTGAGCTCAAATTCAGCCGCAGTCGATTTTGTGATTCATCCTTTCGGGGTCGACAAAATAAATGCCGCTTGAGCACTGGGGTCGATTATATGACTTACCATCTCACCCATAATTGCTGGTCTTACCACAAAATTTGAAACCAATGTTAGAGGACAATTTTGAGAGGCAGGATGATCAAATATTTCACGATATTGAGTTAAACTTCATTTTTGAGTAAAAGTCCTGCTAAGACAAAATTTGGTTTTTGTCTTTGCAAACGAAATGATTCTATAAAAAGAAGAAAGAACAATACAGCTTGACTTTAAACCTGTCATCCCCACACCCCTTTGAAGAGGGAAAGGATATAAAGCACACAGAACTCAGAACCTGCTTCCCAACCATCGTACACAAAATTATATCATTTCAGACTCATTCTTAAGTGGATTTTTTCAGTTTTGCTCTGTTTAGATACTTGTTTGCTTCTGATAAATAAAAACAAAAAAGACATCAAAATTATCACGGCCGCCATTTTTTTATCACTTTCGTTTGCCATTAGCGAGAGATTGGTAATCTTGTAGTCGTTGCGTGTTAATGGCAGAGTTTCCGGGTCTTCGATTAATATTCATGTGTTCCTTACACGAAATCTTCATGCAGAAATAATGTAAAAATATAGCGATCTTCGCTGTAACTGAACATTGTGATCGTTGTGAAATGGGCTATAAACGAAGGCAACATATATGTGTGTTTGTGTGTGTGTGTATGAAACGTATATGATATATTACGCGCGCGCGAGCACCCGCATTAACGCACACACATTACACACACACGTACGTATATATATGCATGTATATATATATATATATATATATATATATGAATGTCTCTCTGCTGTAAACGTATACAAATATCTATATATGTATATACGTGCATATATGTATGGATGTATACATGTATGTTTATATGCATACGTGTATATATATATATATATGTGTGTGTGTGTATATATATATATATATATATACATATACATATGTATATGTATGTATATATATATATATATATATATATATATATATATATATATATATATATATATATATATATATATATATATATACATATATACACACAGAAATGTATATGTATGTATGCATCTATACATAAGTGCATACATACCTGTGTGTATATTCACGTAAATATATGTATACATAGACGACTATATACGTGTATATACATATGCCTGTATATATATATATATATATATATATATATATACATGCATAAAACAGGCGTACGTACACACATACATACATATGTATATACATACATAAATACATATATATATATATATATATATACATACATAAATGCATCATACATACATACAAACATACACAAACACACGTCATCCACATCATGACCGTCAGTATGGCCTACGTAGATGTTAATAGATGATCACAGGTCATAGGTAATCGATAGCAAGTGTTTGAGCAGCACTGAAGCCCGGCGAAGTTAATGGGGCAAACAGAGTGTTAATGTAAATACAATTTAAAATTGCCAACTAATGACTGGTTGTGTGTAACTAAAGTGAAGTTTGTGTGGAGTCATCTCATTGCCTAGCACTTTTCCTCACTAAGTAAATAACCCACACAACCTGTTATACACCATACAATGATATATATATATATATATATATATATATATATATATATATATATATATATATATGCGCATACACATATAACAGACATATACTTACGAATATGAATTTCTAAGGTTCGTCCAAGACCAACCCTTAACTGTAAGCCTTTGCATACCTCATGTAGATAATCGACTTTAAACAGTAAATCAGTACACATACGTCTATGTGTATGTATATATATATGTATATATATATATATATATATATATATATATATATATATATATATATATATATATATATATATATATATATATATATATATATCCTGTAATTCAAAGGTTCAGCCTTGTCACACTGTGTCACGCCGAATATCCTCTAGAACTACGTTAAGGGTACACGTGTCTGTGGAGTGCTCAGCACTTGCACGTTAATTTCACGAGCAGGCTGTTCCGTTGATCGGATCAGCTGGAACCCTCAACGTCGTAAGTGACGGAGTGCCAACAACAATAATTCTAGTATCATTTTAAATTTAGAATGACCTTTTTTAGAATTTAAGGGAATAACTTGTTTTATATACTTAGTTGTAGAAAAAAAATCTTTAATTGAATCAGGACACCTCTATCTCACTGACCAATCAGACTGAAATCAAAATGATATCATATCAGATGAATGGCTAGATTAAACGGAATTGATTCCTTTTAATCAATGTTTTTACCTATGAGGTCGATAAACCAACGTACTAGTTAAGAATTCGATTCGATAGAATCGACTTACACCCTCCGCTCAAAAGTACAGGCCTTGTGTTTAAATCAGAAAACACCATAGCTGTTGTTGTTCTTGTTGTTGTTGCTATTTATTGTTATTGTTGTTGATCATCATCATCATCATGTGGTTTCTCTTGTAATCAACACCTATACACCTTTTTCCCCTAATTGCAACGCGATAGATTTATAATCAGCAGTTCAAACGAAATTATTTCTACACAAAAAAAACCTTATATTAACAACTGTCCCTGGAGCTTACAACGGGGTGGACTCCTTGAAAAACAGATAAAAGCCACATGGTGTTCTTAACAAAGTCAATATATCTAGATATATACGGTGACAAGCTGAGAGAAACGTTACCACGCCGGCATTTCATCCTTCATAACGTTCTGAGCTCATGTGTCAGCGAGGTCGACTTTGCCTTTCATCCCGTCGAGATCGATAACATAAGCATCATTTGAGCACTGAAGTCGATGAAATCGACTCACTCACTCGTTCAAAACTGCAGGCATTGAGCCAAAATTTGAAAGCAATATACCACATCTATGGCTAGAACGCCACAAGAAATCATTTGGTCCTTCCGTTTAAAACATACAACCTTTCCTCTGCGTAGATCAATTTGGGGGTTTAAAAAGTTTGGTATTTTCTCTTACTAAGTTGTCTTAAAGTAAAGGATAAAAAATAAGTTGGCTTTAGTAGTATGAGTATGGTACCTTTAATGAGTATGGTACCTTTAATGAATTTGGTCGGAACCAATAGAGGCCAACAATATTCTCAAGCAAAATATTTCCAATATGCTTAAAAAATGGAAATGTGTGTTCTTCGCATTATTCTCCCCTTGTTTCACGGATGGGCTTTTTATTATGCTATTATTGCGTTTATTGTTGCCGTTGGTGGGGGACGTAGTAGTAGTAGTAGTAGTAGTAGTAGTAGTAGTAGTAGTAGTAGTAGTAATAGTAGTAGTAGTAGTAGTAGTAGTAGTAGTAGTAGTAGTAGTAGCAGCAGCAGTAGTATGTAATAGTAGTAGTAGTAGTAGTAGTAGTAGTAGTAGTAGCAGCAGCAGCAGCAGCAGTAGTATGTAATAGTAGTAGTAGTAGTAGTAGTAGTAGTAGTAGTAGTAGTAGTAGCAGCAGCAGTAGTAGTATGTAATAGTAGTAGTAGTAGTAGTAGTAGTAGTAGTAGTAGTAGCAGCAGCAGTAGTAGTATGTAATAGTAGTAGTAGTAGTAGTAGTAGTAGTAGCAGCAGCAGCAGTAGTATGTAATAGTAGTAGTAGTAGTAGTAGTAGTAGTAGCAGCAGCAGCAGTAGTATGTAATAGTAGTAGTAGTAGTAGTAGTAGTAGTAGTAGTAGTAGTAGTAGCAGCAGCAGCAGCAGTATTAGTAGTAGTAGTTGCAGGAGTAGCAGCAGCAGCAGTACTGACAGTAGCAGTAGTAGTAGCAGTAGTAGCAGTAGCAGTAGTAGTAGTAGTAGTAGTAGTAGTAGTAGTAGTAGTAGCAGCAGCAGCAGCAGTAGTGGTAGTAGCAGCAGCAGCAGCAGCAGCAGCAGTAGTGGTAGTAGTAGTAGTAGTAGTAGTAGTAGTAGTAGTAGTAGTAGTAGTAGTAGTGAGGCGGTTGTGATGGGAGTGGGGGTGATGGTTGTGTTGTTTGTGTTGTTGTTGCTGTTAGTATCTTGATAAATGTCATATTTTCCGCTTTCTGGATTCCGAGAATAAAGAAGAAAATACAAAAAAATCAATGCACTCGAAATTAAAGCGGTTTCTAGATGTTTATCTAATGATTTTATTTATTGAAATGCCGTTCCACTGTAAAAATAGCGACAAGAGCAGGGCAGAAGATGAAAGCACGAAATACGAATGATAAATATGTGCGATCGTCTGCTCACAGGTTATTGATGAAAAATTTGTAAGAGGAAGAAGAAAAAAGAAAAGAAAGAGGTGGAAAACCGATTGTAAATAACCCTATAAATCATTGAAAAGTTTTACAGCATATACCACCATACTGGTGCTGGTATAGGTGAAATTCTTGAAAAACAGTTCGTTTGCCATTTCTGCAGTGAAGATTATAATTGGTTCTTTTGGCATCAGAAGTAATGGGACTATTAAAACAATAATTACCGCCTAAGTGCTGTTTATTACGCTTAGTATGCTAACGGTATTCTCTTATAAACTAAAATTTTAACGGCATATACTCTTATAAAACTAGTGAAACTTTTTTTTTCTTCTTTCTTCGCCGTTTCATATCGACATAGTTTTCAGGCATTCTGCTAATTTCAAATGACAAGAAAGAACGATCAAAAACAAATTTTATGGATGATCATACTTTAAAATAAATTTACGATTTACGTATAACTAAACTCGATATAGGTAGTTTTACTGTGAAGTTATTTCTGATGTGGAAACAGCAGAAATACATAAAATCAAATAGACAGAAAGGGTATAATAAAGCAGCCGGGCGACATTTTACAGTTTCCACTGTTGCGTTCTTCAGAAAGAAAACTTTTTATGTTCAAGAATTGCAGTATGGATGTGTGATAGTTTGAAATTTTTGATATATGTCTCACTTATTCATACAATTGCTCTTACACGTGCATATATGTGTACATATGTACACATCTATATGTGTGTGTGTATGTATGTATATATACGCATATATATATATATATACATATATATATATATATATATATATATATATATACATATATATATATATATATATATATATATATATATATATATATATATATATATATATATGTATATATATATATATGTATATATATATGCACATATACATACATATATATCCATATATATGATATATTTATATAAATACATATGTGTATATTTGTCATATATATATAGATAGATAGATGCATACATGTATACATACGTATATATACATATGTGTGTGTGTATGCGTGTGTATGTATATATATATATATATATATATATATATATATATATATATATATATATACACACATATGTAATATGTAGGTACATATATATTTACATATGTATATGCATCTGTAGATACGTGTATATACATATACATAAGTACACACACACACATACACACACACACACAGACACACACAGATATATATATATATATATATTGTCTAGTCATTAGTCTGCGGTCATGCTGGAGCTCCATCTTGTAGAATTTCAGTCGAGCTCAATGCTTTTAAGCCTGGCACTTATGCTATCGATATCTTTTGCAGAACCACTACTTTTATATATCTTTTATCGTTTATCTTTTACTTGTTTCAGTTATTAGACAGCGGCCATGCTGGTTGAATGAATCGACTCCAGGACTCATTCTTCGTAAGCCTGCTACTTTTCTGGTACTAGCGTTCTATTTTCCCGAACCGCTAATTTTTTTTATTTTTATTTTTTTTTTTTATGATACCTTTCAAAGCCTAGCCAGACTCATGGGCCCGCTTTCCCGGTTTCTATGACGTATGTGTTCCCCCCACCTCCTAGCTGGACGGGACGCCAGTCCATCGCAGCATCACTCAATAAACAGGATGAAAGAGTGAGAAAAAATTGGGCGAAAGAGTACAACAGGGGTCACCATCATCCCCTGCCAGAACCTCGTGCGTGGAGCTTTTTTTTAGGTGTTTTCGCTCAATAAACACACACGACGCCCGGTCTGGGAATCGAAACCGCGATCCTCCGACCGCGAGTCCGCTGTCCTAACCACTGGGCCATTGCGCTATGAAAATGACCCATTTTCATACCAATTATCAATGGCCAGATAACTGAAGAGATGGCGGCGTGGGTTTCCGCTCCGGCATTCGAAACTCGGAATTTTATCATGGCTACCGAATAATTGTCACATATTATTTACAGATAAATTCCTCTGTTTACATAATATCGTGGTCTTTCTATCATTGTCTTTTCTATCAGTATATATATATATATATATATATATATATATATATATATATACATAGATAACTACTGAGAGAAACGTAAACACCGAATACTTGTAAACAGAGCGTAACTTTAAAGTACGTTACACTAACTAAACGATAGAACTGGCATGAAAGACCTCATCTGAACATTGCAGTTGTTGATTTTCACACTTTACGAAAAAGTGACTGACCGTCTGCGAATGGCCTGACGCAGTTTACTACATGGCCGCAGACAGAAAGTGTTTTCAGGAATTCCAGTGAAAAGTGTCCATAGCATTCTAAACTGAAATTAGTTCTACGCAGTGTGTAGTTGGTATTTGGTTCACATTGTTTTGCATTTCATTCAGCGCTCAGCGATTATAACAATTTCAGTTTGAAATAGATCATACGGCTTCTCTGTAGTTCTAGAGGCGTTTTTTGCAGATTGTATTGAGAAAATACAGAAATTTCTGTCGCTTGAGGACATAAAATGAGAGGATGGTATGATAAGGAATACAGAAACGTCACAGGAAAATCATTGCCAGTGGTAATACCGAATATAAATATGCATACATAAATATGCATACATACATACATATATATATACATATATATATATATATATATATATATATATATATATATATATATATATATATATATATATATATATATATATATATATATATATATATATATATATATATACGCATATATATGAATCTATGTACACGTCGGTTTGTGAATATTTGTACATACAGACGTATGTACATGCATAAATGTATGTAGGGACTATATTTGTATATTATATATATATATATATATATATATATATATATATATATATATATATATATATATATATATATACACATATATATATGTTCAATTTCTTTATTGCCCACAAGGGGCTAAACATAGAGAGGACAAACAAAGGGGTTAAGTCGATTACATCGACCCAGTGCGTAACTGGTACTTAATTTATCGACCCCGAAAGGATGAAAGGCAAAGTCGACCTCGGCGGAATTTGAACTCAGAACGTAACGGCAGACGAAATACCGCTAAGCATTTCGCCCGTTATGCTATATATATGTTCGTGTGTCTGTGTTTGTTCGCCACCATTGGTTGACAACAACTGATGTTGGTATGTTTACGTCCGCGTAACATAGCGGCTCAGCAAAAGGAACGACAGAATAAGTACTAGGCTTACGAAGAATAAGTACTGGAGGCTATTTGTTCGACTAAAAGTGGTGCTCCACCATGGCCGCAGTAAAATGACTGAAAGAAGTAAAATGCTAAAAGAATATACATACATATATATATATAAATATATATATATATATATACATATATATATATATATATATATATATATATATATATATATATATATATATATATATATATCGTCCCTTCTCCAATTGCTAAATGTCCTTTAATTCGAAATCTTCATTGTTGATATGACATGGTATGACATAAGTGTCTGTATATTGTGTTTTTTGTCAATTTAATTATAAAATAAACAGATTAATCAACGGAATACAGTGTCTGAAAGTTGATGAGTACCTCATATTTGCCTACATTTTCTTATTGCTATATATATAGATAGATAGATAGATAGATAGATAGATAGATAGTTAGATAGATAGATAGATAGATAGATAGATAGATAGATAGATAGATAGAT